>NW_027468366.1:27236-183100 GCF_041734735.1 Babylonia areolata | reverse complement strand
AGACAGAGACAGAGAGAGGGGCAGAGAAAATGAGAGAGAGAGACAGACAGAGAGAGGGGCAGAAACAATGAGAGAGAGAGACAGAGACAGAGAGAGGGGCAGAGACAATGAGAGAAAACAGAGACAGAGAAAGGGGCAGAGACAATGAGAGAGAGAGAGAGAGACAGAGACAGAGAGAGGGGCAGAGACAATGAGAGGGAGAGACAGACAGAAAGAGGGGCAGAGACAAAGAGAGAGACAGAGAGAGTGAGGGGCAGAGAAAATGAGAGAGAGAGACAGAGACAGAGACATAGAGAGGGGCAGAGACAATGAGAGGGAGAGACAGACAGAGAGAGGGGCAGAAACATTGAGAGAGAGAGACACAGTGAGAGGGGGAGAGACAATGAAAGAGAGAGACAGACAGAGAGAGGGGCAGAGACAATGAGAGAGAGACAGAGACAGAGAGAGGGGCAGAGACAATACGAGAGAGAGAGACAGACAGAGAGAGGGGCAGAAACAATGAGAGAGAGAGACAGAGACAGAGACATAGAGAGGGGCAGAGACAATGAGAGGGAGAGACAGACAGAGAGAGGGGCAGAAACATTGAGAGAGAGAGACACAGTGAGAGGGGGAGAGACAATGAAAGAGAGAGACAGACAGAGAGAGGGGCAGAGACAATGAGAGAGAGACAGAGACAGAGAGAGGGGCAGAGACAATACGAGAGAGAGAGACAGACAGAGAGAGGGGCAGAGACAATGAGAGAGAGAGAGAGACAGAGAGAGGGGAAGAGATAATGAGAGACAGAGACAGGGAGAGGGGGAGAGAGAGTGAGAGAGAGAGAGACAGAGAGGGCCAGAGACAATGAGAGACAGAGAGAGGGGCAGAGACAATCAGAGAGGTAGACTGAGACAGAGAGAGGGGCAGAGAGAATGAGAGAGAGAGACAGAGACAGAGAGAGGGGCAGAGACAATGAGAGAGAGAGACAGAGACAGAGAGAGGGGCAGAGAGAATGAGAGGGAGAGACAGAGACAGAGAGAGGGGCAGAGACAATGAGAGAGAGAGACAGAGACAGAGAGTGGGGCAGAGACAATGAGAGAGAGAGACAGAGACAGAGAGAGGGGCAGAGACAATGAGAGAGAGACAGACAGAAAGAGGGGCAGAAACAATGAGAGAGACAGAGACAGAGAGAGGGGCAGAGACAATACGAGAGAGAGAGACAGACAGAGAGAGGGGCAGAAACAATGAGAGAGAGAGACAGAGACAGAGAGTGGGGCAGAGACAATGAGAGAGAGAGACAGAGACAGAGAGAGGGGCAGAAACAATGAGAGAGACAGAGACAGAGAGAGGGGCAGAGACAATGAGAGAGAGAGAGACAGAGACAGAATGAGGGGCAGAGAAAATGAGAGAGAGAGACAGACAGAGAGAGGGGCAGAGAAAATGAGAGAGAGAGATAGACAGAGAGAGAGGCAGAAACAATGAGAGAGAGAGAGACAGAGACAGAGAAAGGGGCAGAGACAATGAGAGAGACAGACAGAGAAAGGGGCAGAGAGAATGAGAGAGAGAGAGACAGAGACAGAGAGAGCGTCAGAGACAATGAGAGGGAGAGGCAGAGACAGAGAGTGTGGGGCATAGACAATGAGAGAGAGACAGAGAGAGAGAGGGGCAGAAACAATGAGAGGGAGACAGACATAGAGAGGGGCAGAGACAATGAAAGAGACAGAGAGAGACAGAGGGGTAGAGACAATGAGAGAAAGAGACAGACAGAGAGAGGGGCAGAAACAATGAGAGAGAGAGACAGATAGAGAGGGGCAGAGAAAAAGAGAGGGAGAGACAGAGAGAGGGGCAGAGACAATGAGAGGGAGAGGCAGAGACAGAGAGTGTGGGGCAAAGACAATGAGAGAGAGAGACAGAGACAGAGAGAGGGGCAGAAACAATGAGAGAGAGACAGAGACAGAGAGAGCGGCAGAGACAATGAGAGAGACAGAGACAGAGAGAGGGGCAGAGACAATGCGAGAGAGAGACAGACATAGAGAGGGGCAGAAACAATGAGAGAGTGACTGACAGAGAGAGGGGCAGAAACAATGAGAGAGAGACAGACAGAGAGAGGTGCAGAGACAATGAGAGAGAGACAGAGACAGACAGAGGGGCAGACACAATGAGAGAGACAGACAGGGACACAGAGAGGGGCAGAGACAATGAGAGAGACAGAGACAGAGAGAGGGGCAGAGACAATGAGAGGGAGAGACAGAGAGAGAGAGAGAGGGGCAGAGAAAATGAGAGAGAGAGCCAGATAGAGAGAGGGGCAGAGAAAATGAGACAGAGAGAGATAGAGACAGAGAGAGGGGCAGAGACAATGAGAGGGAGAGAGAGACAGAGAGAGGGGCAGAGACAAAGAGAGAGAGACAGACAGAGTAAGGGGCAGAGAAAATGAGAGAGACAGACAGAGAGATGGGCAGAGACAATGAGAGGGAGAGAGAGACAGAGAGAGGGGCAGAAACAATGAGAGAGAGAGATACAGAGACAGAGAGAGGGGCAGAGACAATGAGAGGGAGAGATAGACAGACAGAGGGGCAGAAACACTGAGAGAGAGAGACAGAGACAGTGAGAGGGGCAGAGACAAGGAGAGAGAGAGAATGACAGAGAGAGGGGCAGAGACAATGACAGAGAGAGACAGAGACAGAAAGAGGGGCAGAGAGAATGAGAGAGAGAGACAGAGACAGAGAGAGGGGCAGAGATAATGAGAGAGAGACAGAGACAGAGAGAGGGGCAGAGACAATGAGAGAGAGACAGACAGAGAGAGGGGCAGAGACAATGAGAGGGAGAGACAGAGAGAGAGAGAGGGGCAGACACAATGAAAGAGAGAGAGACAGAGAGAGGGGCAGAGACAATGAGAGAGAGACAGACAGAAAGAGGGGCAGAAACTATGAGAGAGACAGAGACAGAGAGAGGGGCAGACACAATGAAAGAGAGACAGACAGAGAGAGGTGTAGAGACAATGAGAGGGAGAGAACGAGACAGAGAGAGGGGCAGAGACAATGAGAGAGGCAGAGACAGAGAGAGGGGCAGAGACAATGAGAGAGAGAGACAGAGACACAGAGAGGGGCAGAAACAATGAGAGAGAGAGACAGAGACAGAGAGAGGGGCAGAGACAATGAGAGGGAGAGAACACTGAACACTGAACACTTTAATGTCGATAGCTTTACAGCCCTAATGACATGGGGGTTCATAATACAAATAACAACATGCATTAATAGTAATAATATTGATGAAAACCAAAGCCAAAACAAAATCAATCAATCTGTGCAACAAAGTGCAGTTCGACCATCCATTTTAAATACAACACATTTTTCTCGAATATCGTCATAAGCTTTACAACTAAACAAAAAATGTAATTCATCCTCCATGAGAGGGAGAGACAGACAGAGAGAGGGGCAGAAACAATGAGAGAGACAGAGACAGAGAGAGGGGCAGAGACACAGAGACAGAGACAGAGGAGCAGAGACAATGAGAGAGAGACAGAGACAGGGAGAGGGGCAGAGACAATGAGAGAGACAGAGACAGGGAGAGGGTTATAGACAATGAGAGAGAGAGACAGAGACAGAGGCAGAGACAATGAAAGAGAAACAGACAGAGAGAGGGGCAGAGACAATGAGAGAGAGAGACACACAGAGAGAGGGGCAGAAACAATGAGAGAGACAGAGACAGAGAGAGGGGCAGAGACAATGAGAGAGAGAGAGAGACAGAGAGAGGGGCAGAGACAATGAGAGAGACAGAGAGGGGCAGAGACAATGAGAGAGAGAGACAGAGACAGAGAGAGGGGCAGAGACAATGAGAGAGAGACAGACACAGAGAGAGGTGCAGAGACAATGAGAGGGAGAGACAGAGACAGAGTGGGGCAAAGACAATGAGAGAGAGAGAGACAGAGACAGAGAGAGGGGCAGAAACAATGAGACAGAGACAGAGAGATGGGCAGAGACAATGAGAGAGACAGAGACAGAGAGAGGGGCAGAGACAATGAGAGAGAGAGACAGACAGAGAGAGGGGCAGAGACAATGAGAGAGAGACAGTCAGAGAGAGGGGCAGAGACAATGAGAGAGAGACAGACAGAGAGAGGGGCAGAGACAATGAGAGGGAGAGACAGAGAGAGGGGCAGAGACAATGAGAGAGAGAGACAGACAGAGAGAGGTGCAGAGACAATGACAGGGAGAGACAGAGACAGAGTGGGGCGAAGACAATGAGAGAGAGAGAGACAGAGACAGAGAGAGGGGCAGAAACAATGAGACAGAGACAGAGACAGAGAGAGGGGCAGAAACAATGAGACAGAGACAGAGACAGAGAGAGGGTCAGAGACAATGAGAGAGACAGAGACGAAGAGAGGGGCAGAGACAATGAGAGAGACAGAGAGACAGAGGGATGGGGAGAAAGAATGAGAGAGACAGAGAGGGGCAGAGACAATGAGAGAGAGAGACAGAGACAGAGAGAGGGGAAGAGACAATGAGAGGGAGACAGACACAGAGAGAGGGGCAGAGACAATGAGAGGGAGAGACAGACAGAGAGAGGGGCAGAGACAATGAGAGAGAGACAGTCAGAGAGAGGGGCAGAGACAATGAGAGAGAGACAGACAGAGGGGCAGAGACAATGACAGAGAGACAGACAGAGAGAGGGGTAGAGACAATGAGAGGGAGAGACAGAGAGAGGGGCAGAGACAATGAGAGAGAGACAGACAGAGAGAGGGGCAGAGACAATGACAGAGAGATAGACAGAGAGAGGGGAAGAGACAATGACAGAGAGAGAGAGAGACAGAGACAGGAAGAGGGGCAGATACACTGAGAGAGAGAGACAGAGACAGGAGGAGGGGCAGAGAGAATGAGAGGGAGAGACAGAGAGAGAGGGGGGCAGAAACAATGAGAGAGAGAGACAGAGACAGAGAGAGGGGCAGAAACAATGAGAGAGACAGAGACAGAGAGAGGGGCAGAGACAATGAGAGGGAGAGACAGAGAGAGAGAGAGGGGGGCAGAAACAATGAGAGAGAGAGACAGAGACAGAGAGAGGGGCAGAGAAAATGAGAGAGACAGAGACAGTGAAAGGGGCAGCGACAATGAGAGAGGGAGAGACAGAGACAGAGAGTGGGGCAGAGACAATGAGAGGGAGAGACAGAGACTGAGAGAGGGGCAGAGACAAAGAGAGAGAGACAGAGTGAGGGGCAGAGAAAATGAGAGAGAGACAGACAGAGAGATGTGCAGAGATAATGAGAGACAGAGACAGAGAGACGAGGAGAGAGAGTGTGAGAGACAGACAGAGAGTGGGGCAGAGACAATGAGAAAGGCAGAGACAGAGAGAGGGGCAGAGACAATGAGAGAGAGACACAGAGAGTGGGGCAGAGAGAATGAGAGAGAGAGAGAGAGACAAAGACCGAGAGAGGGGCAGAGACAATGAGAGAGAGAGAGAGAGAGAGACAGAGAGAGGGGCAGAGACAATGAGAGAGAGAGACACAGACAGAGAGAGGGTCAGAGACAATGAGAGATAGACAGAGAGAGCGGCAGAGAATGAGAGAGAGACACAGACAGAGAGAGGGGCAGAGACAATGAGGGAAAGACAGAGACAGAGAGAGGGGCAGAGACAATGAGAGAGAGACAGAGAGAGGGGCAGAGACAATGAGAGAGAGACAGACAGAGAGAGGAGCAGAGACAATGAGAGAGAGAGAGACAGAGACAGAGAGAGGGGCAGAGAAATCGAGAGAGAGACAGAGAGAGGGGGGAGAAACAATGAGAGAGAGAGACAGATAGAGAGACAGGCAAAGACAATGAGTGAGAGAGACAGAGAGAGGGGCAGAGAATGAGAGAGAGACAGAGACAGAGAGAGGGGCAGAGACAATGAGAGAGAGACAGAGACAGAGAGAGGGGCAGAGACAATAAGAGAGAGACAGACAGAGAGAGGGGCAGAAACAATGAGAGAGAGAGACAGAGAGAGGGGCAGAGACAATGAGAGAGAGACAGACAGAGAGAGGAGCAGAGACAATGAGAGGGAGAGACAGAGACAGAGACAGAGACAGAGAGAGGGGCAGAGACAATGAGAGAGAGAGAGACAGAGACAGGGAGAGGGGCAGATACAATGAGAGAGAGAGACAGGAGGAGGGGCAGAGACAATGAGAGAGAGACAGACAGAGAGAGGGGCAGGGACAATGAGAGAGAGAGACAGGGACAGAGAGAGGGGCAGAAACAATGAGAGAGACAGAGACAGAGAGAGGGGCAGAGAAAATGAGAGAGAGAGACAGATAAAGAGAGGGGCAGAAACAATGAGAGAGAGAGACAGAAACAGAGAGAGGGGCAGAGACAATGAGAGAGAGAGAGATAGAGAGAGGGGCAGAGACAATGAGAGGGAGAGACAGAGAGAGGGGCAGAGACAACGAGACAGAGACAGAGACAGAGAGAGGGGCAGAGACAATGAGAGAGAGAGACAGAGAGAGGGGCAGAAACAATGAGAGACAGACAGAAACTGGGGCAGAAAGAATGAGAGAAACAGAGACAGAGAGAGGGGAAGAGACAATGAGAGAGAGAGAGACAGAGACAAAGAGAGTGGCAGAGACAATGAGAGGGAGAGACAGAGACAGAGAGAGGGGCAGACACAATGAAAGAGAGAGACAGAGAGAGGGGTAGAGACAATGAGAGGGAGAGAACGAGACAGAGAGAGGGGCAGAGACAATGAGAGAGAGACAGAGACACAGAGAGGGGCAGAAACAATGAGAGAGAGAGACAGAGATAGAGAGAGGGGCAGAGACAATGAGGGGGAGAGAACACTAAACACTTCATAATGTCGATAGCTTTACAGCCCAAATGACATGGGGGTTCATAATACAAAGAACAACATGCATTAATAGTAATAATGTTGATGAAAACCAAAGCCAAAACGAAATCAATCAATCTGTGCAACAAAGTGCAGTTCGACCATCCTGAGAGGGAGAGACAGACAGAGATAGGGGCAGAAACAATGAAAGAGACAGAGACGGAGAGAGGGGTAAAATCAATGAGAGAGAGAGACAGACAGAGAGAGGGGCAGAGACAATGAGAGATAGACAGACAGAGAGAGGGGCAGAGACGATGAGAGGGAGAGACAGAGACAGAGAGAGGGGAAGAGACAATGAGAGAGAGAGACAGAGACAGAGACAGAGAGAGGGGCAGAAACAATGAGAGAGACAGAGACAGAGAGAGGGGCAGAGACAATGAGAGGGAGAGACAGAGAGAGAGACTGGCAGAAACAATGAGAGAGAGAGACAGAGACAGAGAGAGGGGCAGAGAAAATGAGAGAGAGAGACAGAGAGAGGGGCAGAAACAATGAGAGAGAGAGATAGAGACAGAGAAAGGGGCAGAGACAATGAGAGAGAGACAGAGAGAGAGAGGGGCAGAGACAATGAGAGAGAGACAGACATAGAGAGGGGCAGAGACAATGAGAGAGACAGAGAGAGGCAGAGGGGCAGAGAGAATGAGAGATAGAGACAGACAGAGAGAGGGGCAGAGACAA
This sequence comes from Babylonia areolata, assembly GCF_041734735.1. NCBI lineage: Eukaryota > Metazoa > Mollusca > Gastropoda > Neogastropoda > Buccinidae > Babylonia > Babylonia areolata. The sequence continues at coordinate 175,603 of NW_027468366.1, read as the reverse complement.
TGAGAGAGAAAGAGACAGAGACAGAGAGAGGGGCAGAGACAATGAGAGATAGAGACAGAGACACAGAGAGGGGCAGAAACAATGAGAGAGAGAGACAGAGACAGAGAGAGGGGCAGAGACAATGAGAGGGAGAGAACACTGAACACTGAACACTTTAATGCCGATAGCTTTACAGCCCTAATGACATGGGGGTTCATAATACAAATAACAACATGCATTAATAGTAATAATATTGATGAAAACCAAAGCCAAAACAAAATCAATCAATCTGTGCAACAAAGTGGAGTTCGACCATCCATTCAAAGTAATGGCATGTAGTGAGAAATAACAACAAAAAACATATATAAATGTATAACATGAATATTTTCCATATGAGAATGACAACACAGATTTCAATTTTCACAATGAGCAACACCTGATACTATTTTATGATTGTTGTTTTTTTTCGTCGCATGTTATTCGCTTCGGTAATATATTTTGCAAGTGACTGTAGTGAAGTTTCCTCATTTAGATTAAGCACTCCAAAAATATCTTCATTCTTTGCTCAATTTATTTTAAATACAACACATTTTTCTCGAATATCGTCATAAGCTTTATAACAAAACAAAAATTTTAATTCACCCTCCCTGAGAGGGAGAGACAGACAGAGAGAGGGGCAGAAACAATGAAACAGACAGAGACAGAGAGTGGGGTAGAGACAATGAGAGAGACAGACAGAGAGAGGGGTAGAGACAATGAGAGAGAGAGACAGAGAGAGGGGCAGAGACAATGAGAGAGAGAGACAGAGACAGAGAGAGGGGCAGAAACAATGAGAGAGACAGAGACAGAGAGAGGGGCAGAGACAATGAGAAGGAGAGACAGAGAGAGAGACAGGCAGAAACAATGAGAGAGAGAGAGACAGAGACAGAGAGAGGGGCAGAGAAAATGAGAGAGAGAGAGACAGACAGAGGGGCAGAAACAATGAGAGAGAGAGAGACAGAGACAGAGAAAGGGGCAGAGACAATGAGAGAGAGAGACAGAGACAGAGAGAGGGGCAGACACAATGAGAGAGACAGAGACAGAGAAAGGGGCAGAGACAATGAGAGAGAGAGACAGAGACAGAGAGAGGGGCAGAGACAATGAGAGGGAGAGACAGACAGAGAGACGGGCAGAGACAAAGAGATAGAGACAGAGAGAGTGAGGGGCAGAGAAAATGAGAGAGAGACAGACAGAGAGATGGGCAGACACAATGAGAGGGAGAGAGAGACAGAGACAGGGGCAGAAACAATGAGAGAGAGAGAGAGACAGAGACAGAGAGAGGGGCAGAGACAATGAGAGGGAGAGACAGACAGAGAGAGGGGCAGAAACATTGAGATAGAGAGACAGAGACAGTGAGAGGGGGAGAGACAATGAAAGAGAGAGACAGACAGAGAGAGGGGCAGAGACAATGAGAGAGAGACAGAGACAGAGAGAGGGGCAGAGACAATAAGAGAGAGAGAGACAGAGACAGAGAGAGGGGCAGAGATAATGAGAGAGAGAGAGAGAGAGAGAGAGACAGAGAGAGGGGAGAGATAATAAGAGACAGAGACAGAGAGAGGGGGAGTGAGAGTGAGAGAGAGAGACAGAGAGGGCCAGAGACAATGAGAGAGAGACAGACAGAGAGAGGGGCAGAGACAATGAGAGAGGCAGACAGAGACAGAGAGAGGGGTAGAGACAATGAGAGAGAGGCAGACAGAGAGAGGGGCAGAGACAATGAGAGAGAGACAGAGACAAAGAGAGGGGCAGAGGCAATGAGAGACAGACAGAGAGAGGGGCAGAGATAATAAGAGAGAGAGAGACAGACAGAGAGAGGGGCAGAGACAATGAGAGAGACACAGAGAGAGAGAGAAGCAGACACAATGAGAGAGAGACAGACATAGAGAGGGGCAGAGACAATGAAAGAGACAGAGAGAGGCAGATGGGTAGAGACAATGAGAGAAAGAGATAGAGAGAGAGGGGTAGAAACAATGAGAGAGAGAGACAGAGAGAGAGGGGCAGAGAAAATGAGAGGGAGAGACAGAGAGAGGGGCAGAGAATGAGAGGGAGAGCCAGAGACAGAGAGTGGGGCAAAGACAATGAGAGAGAGAGAGAGAGAGAGAGAGAGAGAGAGAGACAGAGTGGTAGAAACAATGAGAGAGAGACAGAGACAGAGAGAGGGGCAGAGACAATGAGAGAGACAGAGACAGAGAGAGGGGCAGAGACAATGAGAGAGAGAGACAGACATAGAGAGGGGCAGAAACAATGGGAGAGTGACAGACAGAGAGAGGGGCAGAAACAATGAGAGACAGACAGACAGAGAGAGGGGCAGAGAGAATGAGAGAGAGACAGAGACAGACAGAGGGGCAGAGACAATGAGAGAGATAGACAGGGACATAGAGAGGGGCAGAGACAATGAGAGAGAGACAGAGACAGATAGAGGGGCAGAGACAATGAGAGAGAGACAGAGAGAGAGAGAGGCAGAGACAATGAGAGACAGACAGAGACAGAGAGAGGTGCAGAGACAATGAGAAGGAGAGAGACAGAGACAGAGAGAGCGTCAGAGACAATGAGAGGGAGAGACAGGGACAGAGAGAGGGGCAGAGACAAAGAGAGAGAGAGACAGAGTGAGGGGCAGAGAAAATGAGAGAGAGACAGACAGAGAGATGGGCAGAGACAATGAGATGCAGAGAGAGACAGAGAGAGGGGCAGAAACAATGAGAGAGAGAGAGACAGAGACAGAGAGAGGGGCAGAGACAATGAGAGGGAGAGACAGACAGACAGAGGGGCAGAAACACTGAGAGAGAGAGAGACAGAGACAGTGAGAGGGGGAGAGACAATGAAAGAGAGAGACAGACAGAGAGAGGGGCAGAGACAATGAGAGAGAGAGAGACAGAGAGAGGGGCAGAGACAATGAGAGAGAGAGAGACAGAGAGAGGGGTAGAGACAATGACAGAGAGAGGCAGAGAGAGGGGCAGAGACAATGAGAGAGAGAGGGAATGACAGAGAGAGGGGCAGAGACAATGATAGAGAGAGACAGAGACAGAGCGGGGCAGAGACAATGACAGAGAGAGAGACAGAGACAGAGAGAGGGGCAGAGACAATGAGAGAGAGAGAGAGATAGAGAGAGGGGCAGAGACATTGAGAGGGAGAGACAGAGAGAGGGGCAGAGACAATGAGAGAGAGACAGAGACAGAGAGAGGGGCAGAGACAATAGAGAGAGACAGAGAGAGGGGCAGAAACAATGAGAGACAGACAGAAAGAGGGGCAGAAACAATGAGAGAGAGAGAGAGACAGAGAGAGGGGCAGAGACAGTGAGAGAGAGAGAGACAGAGACAGAGAGAGGGGCAGAGACAATGAGAGGGAGAGACAGAGACAGAGAGAGGGGCAGACACAATGAAAGAGAGAGAGACAGAGAGAGGGGTAGAGACAATGAGAGGGAGAGAACGAGACAGAGAGATGGGCAGAGACAATGAGAGAGAGAGAGATAGAGACAGAGAGAGGGGCAGAGACAATGAGAGAGACAGACAGAGAGAGGGGCAGAGACAATGAGAGGGAGAGACAGAGAGAGAGAGAGGGGCAGACACAATGAAAGAGAGAGAGACAGAGAGAGGGGCAGAAACAATGAGAGAGAGACAGACAGAAAGAGGGGCAGAAACAATGAGAGAGACAGAGATAGAGAGAGGGGCAGAGACAATGAGAGAGAGAGACAGACAGAGAGAGGGGCAGAGACAATGAGAGAGAGAGACAGAGACACAGAGAGGGGCAGAAACAATGAGAGAGAGAGACAGAGACAGAGAGAGGGGCAGAGACAATGAGAGGGAGAGAACACTGAACACTTTAATGTCGATAGCTTTACAGCCCTAATGACATGGGGGTTCATAATACAAATAACAACATGCATTAATAGTATTAATATTGATGAAAACCAAAGCCAAAACAAAATCAGTCAATCTGTGCAACAAAGTGGAGTTCGACCATCCATTCAAAGTAATGGCATGTAGTGAGAAATAACAACAAAAAACATATATAAATGTATAACATGAATATTTTCCATATGAGAATGACAACACAGATTTCAATTTTCACAATGAGCAACACCTGATACTATTTTATGATTGTTGTTTTTTTTCGTCGCATGTTATTCGCTTCGGTAATATATTTTGCAAGTGACTGAAGTGAAGTTTCCTCATTTAGATTAAGCACTCCAAAAATATCTTCATTCTTTGCTCAATTTATTTTAAATACAACACATTTTTCTCGAATATCGTCATAAGCTTTACAACAAAACAAAAATTTTAATTCACCCTCCCTGAGAGGGAGAGACAGACAGAGAGAGGGGCAGGAACAATGAAAGAGACAGAGACAGAGAGAGGGGCAGAGACAATGAGAGAGAGAGACAGACAGAGAGAGGGGTAGAGACAATGAGAGAGAGACAGACAGAGAGAGGAGCAGAGACGATGAGAGGGAGAGACAGAGACAGAGAGAGGGGTAGAGACAATGAGAGAGAGAGACAGAGAGAGGGGCAGAGACAATGAGAGAGAGAGACAGAGACAGAGAGAGGGGCAGAAACAATGAGAGAGACAGAGACAGAGAGAGGGGCAGAGACAATGAGAGGGAGAGACAGAGAGAGAGAGACTGGCAGAAACAATGAGAGAGAGACAGAGACAGAGAGAGGGGCAGAGAAAATGAGAGAGAGAGACAGACAGAGAGAGGGGCAGAAACAATGAGAGAGAGAGACAGAGACAGAGAAAGGGGCAGAGACAATGAGAGAGACAGAGAGAGGGGCAGAGACAATGAGAGAGACAGAGACAGAGAGAGGGGCAGAAACAATGAGAGAGAGAGACAGAGACAGAGAAAGGGGCAGAGACAATGAGAGAGAGAGACAGAGACAGACAGAGGGGCAGAGACAATGAGAAAGAGACAGACAGAGAGATGGGCAGAGACAATGAGAGGGAGAGAGAGACAGAGACAGGGGCAGAAACAATGAGAGAGAGAGACAGAGACAGAGAGAGGGGCAGAGACAATGAGAGGGAGAGACAGACAGAGAGAGGGGCAGAAACGTTGAGATAGAGAGACAGAGACAGTGAGAGGGGGAGAGACAATGAAAGAGAGAGACAGACAGAGAGAGGGGCAGAGACAATGAGAGAGAGACAGAGACAGAGAGAGGGGAAGAGACAATAAGAGAGAGAGAGAGACAGAGAGAGGGGAAGAGATAATGAGAGAGAGAGAGAGACAGAGAGAGGGGCAGAGATAATAAAAGACAGAGACAGAGAGAGTGGGAGTGAGAGTGAGAGAGGGAGACAGAGAGGGCCAGAGACAATGAGAGAGAGACAGACAGAGAGAGGGGCAGAGAGAATGAGAGAGGCAGACAGAGACAGAGAGAGGGGCAGAGACAATGAGAGAGAGAGAGAGAGAGAGAGGGAGAGACAAAGACAGAGAGAGGGGCAGAGACAATGAGAGAGAGACAGAGACAAAGAGAGGGGCAGAGACAATGAGAGGGAGAGACAGAGACAGAGAGAGGGTCAGAGACAATGAGAGACAGACAGAGAGAGGGGCAGAGACAATAAGAGAGAGAGAGACAGACAGAGAGAGGGGTAGAGACTGAGAGAAAGAGACAGAGAGAGAGGGGGGCAGAAACAATGAGAGAGAGACAGACATAGAGAGGGGCAGAGAAAAAGAGAGGGAGAGACAGAGAGAGGGGCAGAGACAATGAGAGGGAGAGCCAGAGACAGAGAGTGGGGTAAAGACAATGAGAGAGAGAGAGAGACAGAGAGAGGGGTAGAAACAATGAGAGAGAGACAGAGACAGAGAGAGGGGCAGAGACAATGACAGAGAGAGACAGACATAGAGAGGGGCAGAAACAATGAGAGAGTGACAGACAGAGAGAGGGGCAGAAACAATGAGAGAGAGACAGACAGAGAGAGGGGCAGAGAGAATGAGAGAGAGACAGAGACAGACAGAGGGGCAGAGACAATGAGAGAGACTGACAGGGACACAGAGAGGGGCAGAGACAATGAGAGAGAGACAGAGACAGAGAGAGGGGCAGAGACAATGAGAGAGAGACAGAGAGAGAGAGAGGGGCAGAAACAATGAGAGACAGAGACAGAGAGAGGGGCAGAGACAATGAGAGAGACAGAGACAGAGAGAGGGGCAGAGACAATGAGAGGGAGAGACAGAGAGAGAGACTGGTAGAAACAATGAGAGAGAGAGACAGAGACAGAGAGAGGGGAGAGAAAATGAGAGAGAGAGACAGACAGAGAGAGGGGCAGAAACAATGAGAGAGAGAGACAGAGAAAGGGGCAGAGACAATGAGAGAGACAGAGAGAGGGGCAGAGACAATGAGAGAGACAGAGACAGAGAAAGGGGCAGAGACAATGAGAGGGGGAGACAGACAGAAAGAGGGGCAGAGACAAAGAGAGAGAGAGAGACAGAGAGTGAGGGGCAGAGAAAATGAGAGACAGACAGACAGAGAGATGGGCAGAGACAATGAGAGGGAGAGAGAGACAGAGAGAGAGGCAGAAACAATGAGAGAGAGAGAGACAGAGACAGAGATAGGGGTAGATAAAATGAGAGGGAGAGACAGACAGACAGAGGGGCAGAAACACTGAGAGAGAGAGACAGAGACAGTGAGAGGGGGAGAGACAATGAAAGAGAGAGACAGACAGAGAGAGGGGCAGAAACAATGGGAGAGAAAGACAGAGACAGAGAGAGGGGCAGAGACAATGAGAGAGAGAGAGACAGAGAGAGGGGCAGAGACAACGAGAGAGAGAGAGAATGACAGAGGGAGGGGAAGAGACAATGAGAGAGAGAGAGATAGAGAGAGGGGCAGAGATAATGAGAGAAACTGATAGAGAGAGGGGCAGAGACAATGAGAGAGAGAGAGATAGAGAGAGGGGCAGAGATAATGACAGAAACTGACAGAGAGAGGGGCAGAGACAATGAGAGAGAGACAGAGACAGAGAGAGGGGCAGAGACAATGAGAGAGAGAGAAAGAGAGAGAGAGAGGGGCAGACACAATGAAAGAGAGAGAGACAGAGAGAGGGGCAGAGACAATGAGAGAGAGACAGACAGAAAGAGGGGCAGAAACAATGAGAGAGACAGAGACCGAGAGAGGGGCAGAGACAATGAGAGAGAGAGACAGACAGAGAGAGGGGCAGAGACAATGAGAGAGAGAGACAGAGACAGAGAGAGGGGCAGAAACAATGAGAGAGACAGAGACAGAGAGAGGGGCAGAAGCAATGAGAGGGAGAGACAGAGAGAGAGACTGGCAGAAACAATGAGAGAGAGAGACAGAGACAGAGAGAGGGGCAGAGAAAATGAGAGGGAGAGACAGACAGAGAGAGGGGCAGAAACAATGAGAGAGAGAGATAGAGACACAGAAAGGGGCAGAGACAATGAGAGAGAGAGAGACAGAGACAGAGGGGCAGAGACAGTGAGAGAGACAGAGACAGAGAAAGGGGCAGAGATAATGAGAGAGAGACAGAGACAGAGAGAGGGGCAGAGACAATGAGAGGGAGAGACAGACAGAGAGACGGGCAGAGTCAAAGAGAGAGAGAGACAGAGAGAGTGAGGTGTAGAGAAAATGAGAGAGAGACAGACAGAGAGATGGGCAGAGACAATGAGAGGGAGAGAGAGACAGAGACAGGGGCAGAAACAATGAGAGAGAGAGAGACAGAGACAGAGAGAGGGGCAGAGACAATGAGAGGGAGAGACAGACAGAGAGAGCGGCAGAAACATTGAGATAGAGAGACAGAGACAGTGAGAGGGGGAGAGACAATGAAAGAGAGAGACAGACAGAGAGAGGGGCAGAGACAATGAGAGGGGAAGAGCCAATAAGAGAGAGAGAGACAGAGACAGAACAGAGAGAGGGGCAGAGATAATGAGGGAGAGAGAGAGACAGAGAGAGGGGCAGAGATAGTAAGAGACAGACAGAGAGAGGGGGAGTGAGAGTGAGAGAGAGAGACAGAGAGGGGCAGAGACAATGAGAGAGAGAGAGAGAGAGAGAGAGGGGCAGACAATAAGAGAGAGACAGAGACAGAGAGAGGGGCAGAGAGAAAGAGAAAGAGAGAGAGAGAGAGAGAGAGAGAGAGAGACAAAGACAGAGAGAGGGGCAGAGACAATGAGAGAGAGACAGAGACAAAGAGGGGGGCAGAGACAATGAGAGAGAGAGACATAGACAGAGAGAGGGTCAGAGACGATGAGAGAGAGACAGAGAGAGGGGCAGAGACAATAAGAGAGAGAGACAGAGAGAGGGGCAGAGACAATGAGAGAGAGACAGAGAGAGAGAGAGGGGCAGAAACAATGAGAGAGAGACAGACATAGAGAGGGGCAGAGACAATGAAAGAGACAGAGAGAGGCAGAGGGGTAGAGACAATGAGAGAAAGAGACAGAGAGAGAGAGGGGCAGAAACAATGAGAGAGAGAGACAGAGAGAGAGGGGCAGAGAAAAAGAGAGGGAGAGACAGAGAGAGGGGCAGAGACAATGAGTGGGAGAGCCAGAGACAGAGTGGGGCAAAGACAATGAGAGAGAGAGAGAGAGAGAGACAGAGAGAGGGGTAGAATCAATCAGAGAGAGACAGAGACAGAGAGAGGGGCAGAGACAATGAGAGAGACAGAGACAGAGAGAGGGGCAGAGACAATGAGAGAGAGAGACAGAGACAGAGAGAGGGGCAGAGACAATGAGAGAGAGACAGAGACAGAGAGAGGGGCAGAAACAATGAGAGAGTGACAGACAGAGAGAGGGGCAGAAACAATGAGAGAGAGACAGACAGAGAGAGGGGCAGAGACAATGAGAGAGAGACAGAGACAGACAGAGGGGCAGAGACAATGAGAGAGACAGACAGGGACACAGAGAGGGGCAGAGACAATGAGAGAGAGACAGAGACAGAGAGAGGGGCAGAGACAATGAGAGAGAGACAGAGAGAGAGAGAGGGGCAGAGACAATGAGAGAGAGACAGAGACAGAGAGAGGTGCAGAGACAATGAGAAGGAGAGACAGAGACGGAGAGTGTGGGGCAAAGACAATGAGAGAGAGAGACAGAGACAGAGAGAGGGGCAGAGACAATGAGAGAGAGAGACAGACATAGAGAGGGGCAGAAACAATGTGAGAGTGACAGACAGAGAGAGGGGCAGAAACAATGAGAGAGAGACAGACAGAGAGAGGGGCAGAGACAATGAGAGAGAGACAGAGACAGACAGAGGGGCAGAGACAATGAGAGAGACAGACAGGGACACAGAGAGGGGCAGAGACAATGAGAGAGAGACAGAGACAGAGAGAGGGGCAGAGACAATGAGAGAGAGACAGAGAGAGAGAGAGGGGCAGAGACAATGAGAGAGAGACAGAGACAGAGAGAGGTGCAGAGACAATGAGAAGGAGAGACAGAGACGGAGAGTGTGGGGCAAAGACAATGAGAGAGAGAGACAGAGACAGAGAGAGGGGCAGAAACAATGAGAGAGAGACAGAGAGAGGGGCAGAGACAATGAGAGAGACAGAGACAGAGAGAGGGGCAGAGACAATGAGAGAGAGAGACAGACATAGAGAGGGGTAGAAACAATGAGAGAGTGACTGACAGAAAGAGGGGCAGAAACAATGAGAATGAGACAGACAGAGAGAGGGGCAGAGACAATGAGAGAGAGACAGAGACAGACAGAGGGGCAGAGACAATGAGAGAGACAGACAGGGACACAGAGAGGGGTAGTGAAAATGAGAGAGAGAGACAGACAGAGAGAGGGGCAGAGAAAATGAGAGAGAGAGATAGACAGAGAGAGAGGCAGAAACAATGAGAGAGAGAGACAGAGACAGAGAAAGGGGCAGAGACAATGAGAGAGACAGACAGAGAAAGGGGCAGAGACAATGAGAGAGAGAGAGAGAGAGAGACAGAGACAGAGAGAGCGTCAGAGACAATGAGAGGGAGAGATAGGGACAGAGAGAGGGGCAGAGACAAAGAGAGAGAGAGACAGACAGAGTGAGGGGTAGAGAAAATGAGAGAGAGACAGACAGAGAGATGGGCAGAGACAATGAGAGGGAGAGAGAGACAGAGAGAGGGGCAGAAACAATGAGAGAGAGAGACAGAGACAGAGATACGGGCAGAGACAATGAGAGGAAGAGACAGACAGACAGTGGGGCAGAAACACTGAGAGAGAGAGACAGAGACAGTGAGAGGGGGAGAGACATTGAAAGAGAGAGAGAGAATGACAGAGAGAGGGGCAGAGACAATGAGAGAGAGAGAGAGAGAATGACAGAGAGAGGGGCAGAGACAATGACAGAGAGAGACAGAGACAGAGAGAGGGTCAGAGAGAATGAGAGAGAGAGACAGAGACAGAGAGAGGGGCAGAGACAATGAGAGAGAGAGAGATAGAGAGGGGCAGAGATAATGAGAGAGAGAGAGATAGAGAGGGGCAGAGATAATGAGAGAAACTGACAGAGAGAGGGGCAGAGAGAATGATAGAGAGACAGACAGAGAGAGGAGCAGAGACAATGAGAGGGAGAGACAGAGAGAGAGAGAGGGGCAGACACAATGAAAGAGAGACAGAGAGAGGGGCAGAGACAATGAGAGAGAGAGAGAGAGAAAGAGGGGCAGAAAGAATGAGAGAAACAGAGACAGAGAGAGGGGCAGAGACAATGAGAGAGAGAGAGACACAGAGAGAGGGGCAGAGACAATGAGAGGGAGAGAACACTGAACACTTTAATGTCGATAGCTTTACAGCCCTAATGACATGGGGGTTCATAATACAAAGAACAACATGCATTAATAGTAATAATGTTGATGAAAACCAAAGCTAAAACGAAATCAATCAATCTGTGCAACAAAGTGCAGTTCGACCATCCATTCAAAGTAATGGCATGTAGTGAGAAATAACAAGAAAAAACATATATAAATGTATAACATGAATATTTTCCATATGAGAATGACAACACAGATTTCAATTTTCACAATGAGCAACACCTGATACTATTTTATGATTGTTGTTTTTTTTCGTCGCATGTTATTCGCTTCGGCGATATATTTTGCAAGTGACTGTAGTGAAGTTTCCTGATTTAGATTAAGCACTCCAAAAATATCTTCATTCTTTGCTCAATTTGTTTTAAATACAACACATTTTTCTCGAATATCGTCATAAGCTTTACAACTAAACAAAAAATGTAATTCATCCTCCCTGAGAGGGAGAGACAGACAGAGAGAGGGGCAGAAACAATGAAAGAGACAGAGACAGAGAGAGGGGTAGAGACAATGAGAGAGAGAGACAGAGATAGAGAGAGGGGCAGAAACAATGAGAGAGAGACAGAGACAGAGAGAGGGGTAGAGACAATGAGAAAGAGACAGAGAGAGGGGCAGAGACAATGAGAGAGAGAGACAGACATAGAGAGGGACAGAAACAATGAGAGTGACAGACAGAGAGAGGGGCAGAGACAATGAGAGAGAGACAGAGACAGAGAGAGGGCCAGAGACAATGAGAGAGAGAGAGACAGAGACAAAGAGGGGCAGAAACAATGAGAGAGAGACAGAGAGAGAGAGAGGGGCAGAGACAATGAGAGGGAGAGAGAAAAAGGGAGTGGGGCAGAAACAATGAGAGAGAGAGACAGAGACAGAGAGAGGGGCAGAGACAATGAGAGAGAGAGACAGAGGGGCAGAAACAATGAGAGAGAGAGACAGAGAGAGAGAGAGGGGCAGAGACAATGAAAGAGAGAGACAGACAGAGAGAGGTGCAGAGACAATGAGAGAGAGACAGAGAGAGAGAGGGGGGCAGAGACAATGAGAGAGAGACAGAGACAGAGAGAGGTGCAGAGACAATGAGAGAGAGAGACAGACAGAGAGAGGGGCAGAGAAAATGCGAGAGAGACAGAGACAAAGAGGGGCAGAAACAATGAGAGAGAGACAGAGAGAGAGAGAGGGGCAGAGACAATGAGAGGGAGAGAGAAAAAGGGAGTGGGCAGAAACAATGAGAGAGAGAGACAGAGACAGAGAGAGGTGCAGAGAGAATGAGAGAGAGAGAGACAGAGACAGAGAGAGGGGCAGAAACAATGAGAGAGAGAGACAGAGAGAGAGAGAGGGGCAGAGACAATGAAAGAGAGAGACAGACAGAGAGAGGTGCAGAGACAATGAGATAGTGAGACAGAGACAGAGAGAGGTGTAGAGACAATGAGAAGGAGAGACAGAGACAGAGAGAGGGGCAGAGATAATGAGAGAGAGAGACAGAGACAGGGAGAGGGGCAGTGACAATGAGAGAGACAGAGACAGGGAGAGGGGCAGAGACAATGAGAGAGACAGAGACAGGGAGAGGGGAAGAGACAATGAGAGAGAGAGAGAGACAGAGAACCAGAGAGGGGCAGAGACAATGAGAGAGAGACAGAGAGAGGGCAGGGACAATGAGAGAGACAGAGACAGAGAGAGGGGCAGAGATAATGAGAGAGAGACAGACAGAGAGAGAGGCAGAGACAATGAGAGAGAGACAGACAGAGAGAGGGGCAGAGACAATGAGAGAGAGACAGATAGAGAGAGGGGCAGAGACTATGAGAGGGAGAGACACAGAGAGAGAGAGAGGGCCAGACACAATGAAAGAGAGAGAGACAGAGAGAGGGGCAGAGACAATGAGAGAGAGACAGACAGAAAGAGGGGCAGAAACAATGAGAGAGACAGAGACAGAGAGAGGGGCAGAGACAATGAGAGGGAGAGAACACTGAACACTGAACACTTTAATGTCGATAGCTTTACAGCCCTAATGACATGGGGGTTCATAATACAAATAACAACATGCATTAATAGTATTAATATTGATGAAAACCAAAGCCAAAACGAAATCAATCAATCTGTGCAACAAAGTGCAGTTCGACCATCCATTCAAAGTAATGGCATGTAGTGAGAAATAACAACAAAAAACATATATAAATGTATAACATGAATATTTTCCATATGAGAATGACAACACAGATTTCAATTTTCACAATGAGCAACACCTGATACTATTTTATGATTGTTTTTTTTTTTTCGTCGCATGTTATTCGCTTCGGCAATATATTTTGCAAGTGACTGTAGTGAAGTTTCCTGATTTAGATTAAGCACTCCAAAAATATCTTCATTCTTTGCTAAATTTGTTTTAAATAGAACACATTTTTCTCGAATATCGTCATAAGCTGTACAACAAAACAAAAATTTTAATTCACCCTCCCTGAGAGGGAGAGACAGACAGAGAGAGGGGCAGAAACAATGAAAGAGACAGAGACAGAGAGAGGGGTAGAGACAATGAGAGAGAGAGAGACAGACAGAGACAGGTGCAGAGACAATGAGAGAGAGACAGACAGAGAGAGGAGCAGAGACGATGAGAGGGAGAGACAGAGACAGAGAGAGGGGCAGAGACAACGAAAGAGAGAGACAGAGAGAGGGGCAGAGACAATGAGAGAGAGAGACAGAGACAGAGAGAGGGGCAGAAACAATGAGAGAGACAGAGACAGAGAGAGGGGCAGAAACAATGAGAGGGAGAGACAGAGAGAGAGACTGGCAGAAACACTGAGAGAGAGAGACAGAGACAGAGAAAGGGGCAGAGACAATGAGAGAGACAGAGAGAGGGGCAGAGAAAATGAGAGAGAGAGACAGACAGAGAGAGGGGCAGAAACAATGAGAGAGAGAGAGACAGAGACAGAGAAAGGGGCAGAGACAATGAGAGAGAGAGAGACAGAGACAGAGAGAGGGGCAGAGACAATGAGAGAGAAAGAGACAGAGACAGAGAGAGCGGCAGAGACAATGACAGGGAGAGACAGACAGAGAGACGGGCAGAGACAAAGAGAGAGAGACAGAGAGAGTGAGGGGCAGAGAAAATGAGAGAGAGGCAGACAGAGATGGGCAGAGACAATGAGAGGGAGAGAGAGACAGAGAGAGGGGCAGAAACAATGAGAGAGAGAGAGACAGAGACAGAGAGAGGGGCAGAGACAATGAGAGGGAGAGACAGACAGAGAGAGGGGCAGAAAGATTGAGAGATAGAGAGACAGAGACAGTGAGAGGGGGAGAGACAATGAAAGAGACAGAGAGACAGAGAGAGGGGAAGAGACAGTAAGAGAGAGAGACAGAGACAGAGAGAGTGGCAGAGACAATGAGAGAGAGAGAGAGACAGAGAGAGGGGCAGAGATAATGAGAGACAGAGACAGAGAGAGGGGGAGTGAGAGTGAGAGAGAGAGACAGAGAGGGCCAGAGACAATGAGAGAGAGACAGACAGAGAGAGGGTAGACACAATGAGAGAGGCAGACAGAGACAGAGAGAGGGGCAGAGACAATGAGAGAGAGACAGACAGAGAGAGGGGCAGAGAGAATGAGAGACAGAGAGAGAGAGAGACAAAGACAGAGAGAGGGGCAGAGACAATGAGAGAGAGACAGAGACAAAGAGAGGGACAGAGACAATGAGAGGGAGAGATAGAGACAGAGAGAGGGTCAGAGACAATGAGAGACAGACAGAGGGGCAGAGACAATGAGAGAGAGAGAGACAGACAGAGAGAGGGGCAGAGACAATGAGAGAGAGACAGAGAGAGAGAGGGGCAGAAACAATGAGAGACAGACATAGAGAGGGGCAGAGACAATGAAAGAGACAGAGAGAGACAGAGGGGTAGAGACAATGAGAGAAAGAGACAGAGAGAGAGAGGGGCAGAAACAATGACAGAGAGATACAGAGAGGGGCAGAGAAAAAGAGAGGGAGAGACAGAGGGGCAGAGACAATGAGAGGAAGAGCCAGAGACAGAGAGTGGGGCAAAGACAATGAGAGAGAGAGAGACAGACAGTGAGAGGGGCAGAAACAATGAGAGAGAGACAGAGAAAGAGACAGGGGCAGAGAAAATGAGAGAGAAAGAGACAGAGAGGGGGCAGAGACAATGAGAGAGAGAGACAAACATAGAGAGGGGCAGAAACAATGAGAGAGTGACAGACAGAGAGAGGGGCAGAAACAATGAGAGAGAGACAGGCAGAGAGAGGGGCAGAGACAATGAGAGAGAGACAGAGACAGAGAGAGGGGCAGAGACAATGAGAGAGAGACAGACAGAGAGAGGAGCAGAGGCAATGAGAGAGAGACAGAGACAGAGAGAGGGGCAGAAACAATGAGAGAGAGACAGAGACAGAGAGAGGGGCAGAGACAATGAGAGAGAGACAGAGACAGAGAGAGGGGCAGACAATGAGAGAGAGACAGAGACAGAGAGAGGTGCAGAGACAATGAGAGAGAGAGACAGACAGAGAGAGGGGCAGAGAAAATGAGAGAAAGAGACAGAGACAAAGAGGGGCAGAAACAATGAGAGAGAGACAGAGACAGAGAGGGGCAGAGACAATGAGAGGGAGAGAGAAAAAGGGAGTGGGGCAGAAAGAATGAGAAAGAGAGACAGAGACAGGTGCAGAGACAATGAGAGAGAGAGAGACAGAGACAGAGGGGCAGAAACAATGAGAGAGAGAGACAGAGAGAGAGAGAGAGGTGCAGAGACAATGAGATAATGAGACAGAGACAGAGAGAGGTGCAGAGAGAATGAGAAGAAGAGACAGAGACAGAGAGAGGGGCAGAGACAAGGAGACAGAGACGGAGACAAAGAGAAGGGCAGAGACGGGGAGACAGAGACAGAGAGAGGAGCAGAGACAATGAGAGAGACAGACAGACGCAGGGAGAGGGGCAGAGACAATAAGAGAGACAGAGACAGGGAGAGGGGCAGAGACAATGAGAGAGAGAGAAACAGAGAACCAGAGAGGGGCAGAGACAATGAGAGAGAGACAGAGAGAGGGGCAGAGACAATGAGAGGGAGAGAGAAAAAGGGAGTGGGGCAGAAACAATGAGAGAGAGAGACAGAGACAGAGAGAGGTGCAGAGAGAATGAGAGAGAGAGACAGAGACAGAGAGAGGGGCAGAAACAATGAGAGAGAGAGACAGAGAGAGAGAGAGGGGCAGAGACAATGAAAGAGAGAGACAGACAGAGAGAGGTGTAGAGACAATGAGAGAGAGACAGAGGGAGAGAGGGGGGCAGAGACAATGAGAGAGAGACAGACACAGAGAGAGGTGCAGAGACAATGAGAGAGAGAGACAGACAGAGAGAGGGGCAGAGAAAATGCGAGAGAGACAGAGACAAAGAGGGGCAGAAACAATGAGAGAGAGACAGAGAGAGAGAGAGGGGCAGAGACAATGAGAGGGAGAGAGAAAAAGGGAGTGGGCAGAAACAATGAGAGAGAGAGACAGAGACAGAGAGAGGTGCAGAGAGAATGAGAGAGAGAGACAGAGACAGAGAGAGGGGCAGAAACAATGAGAGAGAGAGAGACAGAGAGAGAGAGAGGGGCAGAGACAATGAAAGAGAGAGACAGACAGAGAGAGGTGCAGAGACAATGAGATAGTGAGACAGAGACAGAGAGAGGTGCAGAGACAATGAGAAGGAGAGACAGAGACAGAGAGAGGGGCAGAGATAATGAGAGAGAGACAGAGACAGGGAGAGGGGCAGTGACAATGAGAGAGACAGAGACAGGGAGAGGGGCAGAGACAATGAGAGAGACAGAGACAGGGAGAGGGGAAGAGACAATGAGAGAGAGAGAGAGAGACAGAGAACCAGAGAGGGGCAGAGACAATGAAAGAGACAGAGACAGAGAGAGGGGCAGAGACGATGAGAGGGAGAGACAGAGACAGAGAGAGGGGCAGAGACAATGAAAGAGAGAGACAGAGAGAGGGGCAGAGACAATGAGAGAGAGAGACAGAGACAGAGAGAGGGGCAGAAACAATGAGAGAGACAGAGACAGAGAGAGGGGCAGAAACAATGAGAGGGAGAGACAGAGAGAGAGACTGGCAGAAACACTGAGAGAGAGAGACAGAGACAGAGAAAGGGGCAGAGACAATGAGAGAGACAGAGAGAGGGGCAGAGAAAATGAGAGAGAGAGACAGACAGAGAGAGGGGCAGAAACAATGAGAGAGAGAGACAGAGACAGAGAAAGGGGCAGAGACAATGAGAGAGAGAGAGAGGCAGAGACAGAGAGAGGGGCAGAGACAATGAGAGAGAAAGAGACAGAGACAGAGAGAGCGGCAGAGACAATGACAGGGAGAGACAGATAGAGAGACGGGCAGAGACAAAGAGAGAGAGACAGAGAGAGTGAGGGGCAGAGAAAATGAGAGAGAGGCAGACAGAGATGGGCAGAGACAATGAGAGGGAGAGAGAGACAGAGAGAGGGGCAGAAACAATGAGAGAGAGAGAGACAGAGACAGAGAGAGGGGCAGAGACAATGAGAGGGAGAGACAGACAGAGAGAGGGGCAGAAAGATTGAGAGATAGAGAGACAGAGACAGTGAGAGGGGGAGAGACAATGAAAGAGACAGACAGACAGAGAGAGGGGAAGAGACAGTAAGAGAGAGAGACAGAGACAGAGAGAGTGGCAGAGACAATGAGAGAGAGAGAGAGAGACAGAGAGAGGGGCAGAGATAATGAGAGACAGAGACAGAGAGAGGGGGAGTGAGAGTGAGAGAGAGAGACAGAGAGGGCCAGAGACAATGAGAGAGAGACAGACAGAGAGAGGGTAGACACAATGAGAGAGGCAGACAGAGACAGAGAGAGGGGCAGAGACAATGAGAGAGAGACAGACAGAGAGAGGGGCAGAGAGAATGAGAGACAGAGAGAGAGAGAGACAAAGACAGAGAGAGGGGCAGAGACAATGAGAGAGAGACAGAGACAAAGAGAGGGACAGAGACAATGAGAGGGAGAGATAGAGACAGAGAGAGGGTCAGAGACAATGAGAGACAGACAGAGGGGCAGAGACAATGAGAGAGAGAGAGAGACAGACAGAGAGAGGGGCAGAGACAATGAGAGAGAGACAGAGAGAGAGAGGGGCAGAAACAATGAGAGACAGACATAGAGAGGGGCAGAGACAATGAAAGAGACAGAGAGAGACAGAGGGGTAGAGACAATGAGAGAAAGAGACAGAGAGAGAGAGGGGCAGAAACAATGACAGAGAGATACAGAGAGGGGCAGAGAAAAAGAGAGGGAGAGACAGAGGGGCAGAGACAATGAGAGGAAGAGCCAGAGACAGAGAGTGGGGCAAAGACAATGAGAGAGAGAGAGACAGACAGTGAGAGGGGCAGAAACAATGAGAGAGAGACAGAGAAAGAGACAGGGGCAGAGACAATGAGAGAGAAAGAGACAGAGAGGGGGCAGAGACAATGAGAGAGAGAGACAAACATAGAGAGGGGCAGAAACAATGAGAGAGTGACAGACAGAGAGAGGGGCAGAAACAATGAGAGAGAGACAGACAGAGAGAGGGGCAGAGACAATGAGAGAGAGACAGAGACAGACAGAGGGGCAGAGACAATGAGAGAGACAGCCAGGGCCATAGAGAGGGGCAGAGACAATGAGAGAGAGACAGTGACACAGAGAGTGGCAGAGACAATGAGAGAGAGACAGAGAGAGAGAGAGGGGCAGAGACAATGAGAGAGAGACAGAGACAGAGAGAGGTGCAGAGACTGAGAAGGAGAGACAGAGACAGAGAGAGGGGCAGAGACAATGAGAGAGACAGAGACAGGGAGAGGGGCAGAGACAATGAGACAGAGACGGAGACAAAGAGAAGGGTAGAGACGGAGAGACAGAGACAGAGAGAGGAGCAGAGACAATGAGAGAGAGAGAAAGAGACAGGGAGAGGGGCAGAGACAATGAGAGAGACAGAGACAGGGAGAAGGGCAGAGACAATGAGAGAGAGAGACAGAGACAGGGAGAGGGGCAGAGACAATGAGAGAGAGAGAGAGACAGAGAACCAGAGAGGTGGCAGAGACAATGAGAGAGAGACAGACAGAGAGAGGGGCAGAGACAATGAGAGAGAGAGAGACAGAGACACAGAGAGGGGCAGAAGCAATGAGAGAGAGACAGAGACAGAGAGAAGGGCAGAGACAATGAGAGGGAGAGAACACTGAACACTGAACACTTTAATGTCGATAGCTTTACAGCCCTAATGACATGGGGGTTCATAATACAAATAACAACATGCATCAATAGTAATAATATTGATGAAAACCAAAGCCAAAACGAAATCAGAGACAGAGAGAGGGGTAGAGACAATGAGAGAAAGAGACAGACAGAGAGAGGGGCAGAAACAATGAGAGAGAGAGACAGAGAGAGAGGGGCAGAGAAAAAGAGAGGGAGAGACAGAGAGAGGGGCAGAGACAATGAGAGGGAGAGACAGAGACAGAGAGAGGGGCAGAAACAATGAGAGAGAGACAGAGACAGAGAGAGGAGCAGAGACAATGAGACAGAGACAGAGAGAGGGGCAGAGACAATGAGAGAGAGAGACAGACATAGAGAGGGGCAGAAACAATGAGAGAGTGACAGACAGAGAGAGGGGCAGAAACAATGAGAGAGAGACAGACAGAGAGAGGAGCAGAGACAATGAGAGAGAGACAGAGACAGAGAGAGGGGCAGAAACAATGAGAGAGAGACAGAGACAGAGAGAGGGGCAGAGACAATGAGAAAGGCAGAGACAATGAGAGAGAGACACACAGAGTGGGGCAGAGAGAATGAGAGAGAGAGAGAGAGAGAAAAAGACCGAGAGAGGGGCAGAGACAATGAGAGAGAGAGAGAGACAGAGAGAGGGGCAGAGACAATGAGAGAGAGACAGAGAGAGAGAGAGGGGCAGACAATAAGAGAGAGACAGAGACAGAGAGAGGGGCAGAGACAATGAGAGAGAGACAGAGAGAGAGAGAGGGGCAGACAATGAGAGAGAGACAGAGACAGAGAGAGGTGCAGAGACAATGAGAGAGAGAGACAGACAGAGAGAGGGGCAGAGAAAATGAGAGAAAGAGACAGAGACAAAGAGGGGCAGAAACAATGAGAGAGAGACAGAGACAGAGAGGGGCAGAGACAATGAGAGGGAGAGAGAAAAAGGGAGTGGGGCAGAAAGAATGAGAAAGAGAGACAGAGACAGGTGCAGAGACAATGAGAGAGAGAGAGACAGAGACAGAGAGAGGGGCAGAAACAATGAGAGAGAGAGACAGAGAGAGAGAGAGAGGTGCAGAGACAATGAGATAGTGAGACAGAGACAGAGAGAGGTGCAGAGAGAATGAGAAGAAGAGACAGAGACAGAGAGAGGGGCAGAGACAAGGAGACAGAGACGGAGACAAAGAGAAGGGCAGAGACGGGGAGACAGAGACAGAGAGAGGAGCAGAGACAATGAGAGAGAGAGACAGACACAGGGAGAGGGGCAGAGACAATAAGAGAGACAGAGACAGGGAGAGGGGCAGAGACAATGAGAGAGAGAGAAACAGAGAACCAGAGAGGGGCAGAGACAATGAGAGAGAGACAGAGAGAGGGGCATAGACAATGAGAGGGAGAGACAGAGACAGAGAGAGGGGCGGAGACAATGAGAGAGAGTCAGAGAGAGGGGCAGTGACAATGAGAGAGACAGACAGACAGAGGGGCAGAGACAATGAGAGAGAGAGACAGACAGAGAGAGGGCAGAGAGAATGAGAGAGAGAGACAGAGAGTGGCAGAAACAATGAGAGAGAGAGAGACAGACTGAGAGAGGGTCAGAGACAATGAGACAGAGAGACAGAGACAGAGAGAGGGGCAGAGACAAAAAGAGGGAGAGACAAAGACAGAGGTAGAGACAATGAGAGGGAGAGACAGACAGAGAGAGGCGCAGAAAGAAGGAGAGAAAAACAGAGACAGAGAGAGAGGCAGAAACAATGATAGAGAGACAGAGAGAGGGGCAGAGACAATGAGAGAGACAGAGAGAGGGGCAGAGACAATGAGAGAGAGACAGAGACAGAGAGAGCGGTAGAGATAATGAGAGGGAGAGACAGAGAGAGAGAGAGGGGCAGAGACAATGAGAGAGAGAGACAGAGACATGGGCAGAGAAAATGAGAGAGAGACAGAGACAAAGAGAGGGGCAGAGACAGAGGGAGAGACAGAGACAGAGAGAGTAGCAGAGACAATGAGAGAGAGAGACAGAGAGAGAGAGGGGCAGATATAATGAGAGAGAGAGACAGAATCAGAGGGGCAGTGAGAATGAGAGAGAGACAGAGACAGAGAGAGAGGCAGAGACAATGAGAGAGAGAGACAGAGAGACTGGCAGAAACAATGAGAGAGACAGACAGAGAGAGGGGCAAAGATAATGAGAGGGAGAGACAGAGACAGAGAGAGGGGCAGGGACAATGAGAGACAGAGACAGAGACAGAGATAGGCGGAGACAATAAGAGAGAGACAGACAGAGAGAGGGGCAGAAACAATGAGAGAGAGAGAGACAGAGACAGAGAGAGGGGCAGAGACAATGAGAGAGAGACAGACAGAGAGATGGGTAGAAACACTGAGAGAGAAAGACAGAGATAGATGGGCAGAGACAATGAGAGAGAGAGACAGACAGGGAGAGGGGCAGAGACAATGAGAGAGAGAGAGAGAGAGAGAGAGAGAGAGAGGGGCATAGACAATGAGAGAGACAGACAGAGAGAGGGGCAGAGACAATGAGAGAAAGACAGAGACAAAGAGAGGGGCAGAGACAATGAGAGGGAGAGACAGAGACAGAGAGAGGGGGAGAGAGAATGAGAGAGAGACACAGACAGAGAGAGGGGCAGAAAAAATGAGAGAGAGACAGAGACAGAGAGAGGGGCAGAGACAATGAGAGGGAGAGACAGAGACAGAGAAAGGGGCAGAAACAATGAGAGAGACAGAGACAGAGAGAGGTGCAAAGACAATGAGAGATAGAGAAGACAGGGAGAGGGGAAGAGACAATGAGAGAAAGAGAGACTGAGACAGAGAGAGGGCCAGAGACAATGAGAGAGAGAGAGACAGAGAGAGGGACAGAGACAATGAGAGAGACAGACAGAGAGAGGGGCAGAGACAATGAGAGAGACAGACAGAGAGAGGGCCAGAGACAATGAGAGAGAGAGAGACAGAGAGAGGGGCAGAGACAATGAGAGAGACAGACAGAGAGAGGGGCAGAGACAATGAGAGAGACAGACAGAGAGAGGGCCAGAGACAATGAGAGAGAGAGAGACAGAGAGAGGGGCAGAAAAAATGAGAGAGAGACAGAGACAGAGAGAGGGGCAGAGACAATGAGAGGGAGAGACAGAGACAGAGAGAGGGGCAGAAACAATGAGAGAGACAGAGACAGAGAGAGGTGCAAAGACAATGAGAGAGAGAGACAGACAGAGAGAGGGGCAGAAACAATGAGAGAGAGACAGAGACAGAGAGAGGGGCAGAGATAATGAGAGAGAGAGAGACAGACAGAGAGAGGGGCAGAGACAATGAGAGGGAGAGACAGAGACAGAGAGAGGGGCGGAGACAATGAGAGAGAGACAGAGAGAGACAGAGACAGAGAGAGGGGCAGAGATAATGAGAGAGTGACAGACAGAGACAGAGGCAGAGACAATGAGAGAGAGACAGACAGAGAGAGGGGCACAGAGAATGAGAGAGACAGAGACAGAGAGAGGGGTAGTGACAATGAGAGAGACAGAGAGACAGAGGGGCAGAGACAATGAGAGAGAGAGACAGACAGAGAGAGGGCAGGGAGAATGAGAGAGAGAGATAGAGGCAGAGAGTGGCAGAAACAATGAGAGAGAGAGACAGACTGAGAGAGGGGCAGAGACAATGAGAGAGAGCGACAGAGACAGAGAGAGGGGCAGAGACAAAAATAGGGAGAGACAGAGACAGAGAGAGGGGTAGAGACAATGAGAGGGAGAGAGACAGAGAGAGGCGCAGAAAGAAGGAGAGAGAGACAGAGACAGAGAGAGAGGCAGAAAGAATGATAGAGAGACAGAGACAGAGAGAGGGGCAGAGACAATGAGAGAGAGAGACAGAGAGATGGGCAGAGACAATGAGAGAGAGAGAGAGACAGAGACAGGGGCAGAGAGAATGAGAGAGACAGAGACAGAGAGAGGGGCAGAAACAATGAGAGAGAGACAGACTGAGAGAGGGGCAGAGACAATGAGAGAGACAGACAGAGAGAGGGACAGAGACAATGAGAGAGAGAGACAGAGAGACGGGCAGAAACAATGAGAGAGACAGACAGAGAGAGGGGCAAAGATAATGAGAGGGAGAGACAGAGACAGAGAGAGGGGCAGGGACAATGAGAGACAGAGACAGAGACAGAGATAGGCGGAGACAATAAGAGAGAGACAGACAGAGAGAGGGGCAGAAACAATGAGAGAGAGAGAGACAGAGAGAGGGGCAGAGACAATGAGAGAGAGACAGACAGAGAGAGGGGTAGAAACACTGAGAGAGAAAGACAGAGATAGATGGGCAGAGACAATGAGAGAGAGAGACAGACAGGGAGAGGGGCAGAGACAATGAGAGAGAGAGAGAGAGAGAGAGAGAGGGGCATAGACAATGAGAGAGACAGACAGAGAGAGGGGCAGAGACAATGAGAGAAAGACAGATAGAGACAAAGAGAGGGGCAGAGACAATGAGAGGGAGAGACAGAGACAGAGAGAGGGGCAGAGAGAATGAGAGAGAGACACAGACAGAGAGAGGGGCAGAAAAAATGAGAGAGAGACAGAGACAGAGAGAGGGGCAGAGACAATGAGAGGGAGAGACAGAGACAGAGAAAGGGGCAGAAACAATGAGAGAGACAGAGACAGAGAGAGGTGCAAAGACAATGAGAGATAGAGAAGACAGGGAGAGGGGAAGAGACAATGAGAGAAAGAGAGACTGAGACAGAGAGAGGGCCAGAGACAATGAGAGAGAGAGAGACAGAGAGAGGGACAGAGACAATGAGAGAGACAGACAGAGAGAGGGGCAGAGACAATGAGAGAGACAGAGAGAGAGAGGGCCAGAGACAATGAGAGAGAGAGAGACAGAGAGAGGGGCAGAGACAATGAGAGAGACAGACAGAGAGAGGGGCAGAGACAATGAGAGAGACAGACAGAGAGAGGGCCAGAGACAATGAGAGAGAGAGAGACAGAGAGAGGGGCAGAAAAAATGAGAGAGAGACAGAGACAGAGAGAGGGGCAGAGACAATGAGAGGGAGAGACAGAGACAGAGAGAGGGGCAGAAACAATGAGAGAGACAGAGACAGAGAGAGGTGCAAAGACAATGAGAGAGAGAGACAGACAGAGAGAGGGGCAGAAACAATGAGAGAGAGACAGAGACAGAGAGAGGGGCAGAGATAATGAGAGAGAGAGAGACAGACAGAGAGAGGGGCAGAGACAATGAGAGGGAGAGACAGAGACAGAGAGAGGGGCGGAGACAATGAGAGAGAGACAGAGAGAGGGCAGAGACAATGAGAGAGAGACAGAGACAGAGAGAGGGGCAGAGATAATGAGAGAGTGACAGACAGAGAGAGAGGCAGAGACAATGAGAGAGAGACAGACAGAGAGAGGGGCACAGAGAATGAGAGAGGCAGAGACAGAGAGATGGGTAGTGACAATGAGAGAGACAGAGAGACAGAGGGGCAGAGACAATGAGAGAGAGAGACAGACAGAGAGAGGGCAGGGAGAATGAGAGAGAGAGACAGAGGCAGAGAGTGGCAGAAACAATGAGAGAGAGAGACAGACTGAGAGAGGGGCAGAGACAATGAGAGAGAGCGACAGAGACAGAGAGAGGGGCAGAGACAAAAATAGGGAGAGACAGAGACAGAGAGAGGGGTAGAGACAATGAGAGGGAGAGAGACAGAGAGAGGCGCAGAAAGAAGGAGAGAGAGACAGAGACAGAGAGAGAGGCAGAAAGAATGATAGAGAAACAGAGACAGAGAGAGGGGCAGAGACAATGAGAGAGAGAGACAGAGAGATGGGCAGAGACAATGAGAGAGAGAGAGAGACAGTGACAGGGGCAGAGAGAATGAGAGAGACAGAGACAGAGAGAGGGGCAGAAACAATGAGAGAGAGACAGACTGAGAGAGGGGCAGAGACAATGAGAGAGAGACAGACAGAGAGAGGGACAGAGACAATGAGAGAGAGACAGAGACAGAGAGAGCGGTAGAGATATTGAGAGGGAGAGACAGAGAGAGAGAGAGGGGCAGAGACAATGAGAGAGAGACAGAGACAGGGCAGAGAAAATGAGAGAGAGACAGAGTCAAAGAGAGGGGCAGAGGGAGAGACAGAGACAGAGAGAGTAGCAGAGACAATGAGAGACAGAGACAAAGAGAGAGAGGGGCAGATATAATGAGAGAGAGAGACAGAATCAGAGAGAGGGGCAGAGAGAATGAGAGAGAGACAGAGACAGAGAGAGGGGCAGGGACAATGAGAGACAGAGACAGAGAGAGAGATAGGCGGAGACAATAAGAGAGAGACAGACAGAGAGAGGGGCAGAAACAATGAGAGAGAGAGAGACAGAGACAGAGAGAGGGGCAGAGACAATGAGAGAGAACGCAAGAACGCAAGAACGCAAGAATTTTAATGTAAGGTCACCGACCTGTATACATTTTGGGTGCACGTGTTGCACACACAGCTTAACTAAAATAAAATAGGAAGAACGAAAACAATCCACATAATACACAGTGAGCTCACTGAGAACAAGTAAACTAAATGAAAAGCACAAGGCTGATATGTCTGTTTAGGGCTGAAAGTACTCTTCTCTCAGTCTTAATGCATAAAAAACAAACATTGCAACATCTCTGGTCACATTACAACTTTCGTTTTGCAGCAGAAATGATAATGACAGATTTCTAATATGTTGCATATGCTTGAGCAAATATTTCCTTCTAATATCATCATATAATGGACAAGCTGTTAGTACATGTAGTTCGTTCTCTATTCTACCACCACATGGGCAGTTTTTCAAAACATCACAATAACGCTGATTTATTTTTAGTTCATTTATACCAAAACGGAACTTAATGAAGGCCGATCTAAATTTACTGATGGTAAGATCAGATAAGTATTTTTCAGGTTGTAATAAGGATTTGAATGACCTATATGTTTCATAACGATTACTTCCGTTGAGTTTGCTTGCCCAATCCTGTTTAAAGCCATCTATCATGCGTTGTTTGAATATTTTAAGAAAAACATTTACATCCCCAACCCCGCCATTTATCCAAACTTCTGAAAACCCATAAATGTCTAAGCAATGTTTCAGTCCATCTGCCCAGTTTCTTGAAGACATATCAGCATTGTATGTCATCTTATTTACGCTCATTAGGTACGCCTGTTTCGGGATTCTCGATAGAGACATTTGATTTAGCTTAAACCAGTATCGCAAAGTACTGATGCAACTATCAATGTATAATGGATATCGACCAAGATCACCATAGATCATTACATTTGGGGTTTTGGGACTGACACTCAAAAATCTTTTACAAGCAAACAAATGGACAGACTCAACTGCTTTGAAGCGCATTATTCCCCACATTTCAGATGCGTATAATAGCATAGGTTTTATCTGCGCATCAAAGAGTTTAAAAAACACGGTTCTGTCCATATTGCCAAGACTCCACATTGTTCTCATAATTTCAACCACCCTCCCTTTTGCCCTGCCAGCGAACTCTTCAAGTGCAGAAATGAAAGATAACTTGGTAGACAGCATAAAACCCAGATATTTATAATTGTTTACAACTTCAATTTCGTCTCCATCGAAATACCATTTTTCTGCTTTAGACAGATGGCCACCCTTTCTGCAAACCATTATTTTTGTTTTATTCAAATTTACTGTCAGTCCAAGAGATTTAGATGCTTTGTTAAGATTATCTAATTGATTTTGTAAACCTGACAATGAGAGAGAGACAGACAGAGAGAGGGGTAGAAACATTGAGAGAGAAAGACAGAGACAGATGGGCAGAGACAATGAGAGAGAGAGACAGACAGGGAGAGGGGCAGAGACAATGAGAGAAAGAGAGACTGAGACAGAGAGAGGGCCAGAGACAATGAGAGAGAGAGAGAGAGAGAGAGAGAGGGGCATAGACAATGAGAGAGACAGACAGAGAGAGGGGCAGAGACAATGAGAGAAAGACAGATAGAGACAAAGAGAGGGGCAGAGACAATGAGAGGGAGAGACAGAGACAGAGAGAGGGGGAGAGAGAATGAGAGAGAGACACAGACAGAGAGAGGGGCAGAAAAAATGAGAGAGAGACAGAGACAGAGAGAGGGGCAGAGACAATGAGAGGGAGAGACAGAGACAGAGAAAGGGGCAGAAACAATGAGAGAGACAGAGACAGAGAGAGGTGCAAAGACAATGAGAGAGAGAGACAGACAGAGAGAGGGGCAGAAACAATGAGAGAGAGACAGAGACAGAGAGAGGGGCAGAGATAATGAGAGAGAGACAGACAGAGAGAGGGGCAGAGACAATGAGAGAGAGACAGACTGAGAGAGGGGCAGAGACAATGAGAGAGAGAGACTGAGAGAGGGGCAGAGACAATGAGAGAGAGAGAGAGACAGAGACAGAGAGAGGGGTAGAGACAATGAGAGAGAGACAGACAGACAGAGGGGCAGAGACAATGAGAGAGAGAGATAGACAGAGAGAGGGGCAGAGACAATGAGAGAGAGAGACAGTTTCAGAGAGAGGGCATAGACAATGAGAGAGAGACAGAGAGAAACAGAGGGTAGAGACAATGAGAGAGAGACAGAGAGAAACAGAGGGTAGAGAGAATGAGAGAGACAGACAGGGACACAGAGAGGGCCAGAGACAATGAGAGAGACAGACAGAGAGAGGGGCAGAGATAATGAGAGGGAGAGACAGAGACAGAGAGAGGGGCAGGGACAATGAGAGACAGAGACAGAGACAGAGAGATAGGCGGAGACAATAAGAGAGAGACAGACAGAGAGAGGGGCAGAAACAATGAGAGAGAGAGAGACAGAGACAGAGAGAGGGGCAGAGACAATGAGAGAGAGACAGACAGAGAGAGGGGTAGAAACATTGAGAGAGAAAGACAGAGACAGAGAGATGGGCAGAGATAATGAGAGATAGAGACGACAGGGAGAGGGGAAGAGAAAATGAGAGAAAGAGAGAGTGAGACAGAGGGCAAGAGACAATGAGAGAGAGAGAGACAGAGAGAGGGGCAGAGACAATGAGAGAGACAGACAGAGAGAGGGGCAGAGACAATGAGAGAGACAGACAGAGAGAAGGGCCAGAGACAATGAGAGAGAGAGAGACAGAGAGAGGGGCAGAGACAATGAGAGGGAGAGAGACAGAGAGAGGGGCAGAGACAATGAGAGGGAGAGACAGAGACAGAGAGAGGGGGAGAGACAATGAGAGAGAGACACAGACAGAGAGAGGGGCAGAAAAAATGAGAGAGAGACAGAGACAGAGAGAGGGGCAGAGACAATGAGAGGGAGAGACAGAGACAGAGAGAGGGGCGGAGACAATGAGAGAGAGACAGAGAGAGGGCAGAGACAATGAGAGAGAGACAGAGACAGAGAGAGGGGCAGAGATAATGAGAGAGTGACAGACAGAGAGAGAGAGGCAGAGACAATGAGAGAGAGACAGACAGAGAGAGGGGCACAGACAATGAGAGAGACAGACAGAGAGAGGGGTAGTGACAATGAGAGAGACAGAGAGACAGAGGGGCAGAGACAATGAGAGAGAGAGAGACAGACAGAGAGAGGGCAGGGAGAATGAGAGAGAGAGACAGAGGCAGAGAGTGGCAGAAACAATGAGAGAGAGAGACAGACTGAGAGAGGGGCAGAGACAATGAGAGAGAGCGACAGAGACAGAGAGAGGGCAGAGACAAAAATAGGGAGAGACAGAGACAGAGAGAGGGGTAGAGACAATGAGAGGGAGAGAGACAGAGAGAGGCGCAGAAAGAAGGAGAGAGAGACAGAGACAGAGAGAGAGGCAGAAACAATGATAGAGAGACAGAGACAGAGAGAGGGGCAGAGACAATGAGAGAGAGAGACAGAGAGATTGGCAGAGACAATGAGAGAGAGAGAGACAGAGACAGGGGCAGAGAGAATGAGAGAGAGAGACAGAGACAGAGAGAGGGACAGAGACAATGAGAGAGACAGACAGAGAGAGGGGCAGAGACAATGAGAGAGACAGACAGAGAGAGGGCCAGAGACAATGAGAGAGAGAGAGAGACAGAGAGAGGGGCAGAGACAATGAGAGAGACAGACAGAGAGAGGGGCAGAGACAATGAGAGAGAGAGAGACAGAGAGAGGGGCAGAAAAAATGAGAGAGAGACAGAGACAGAGAGAGGGGCAGAGACAATGAGAGGGAGAGAGAGAGACAGAGAGAGGGGCAGAAACAATGAGAGAGACAGAGACAGAGAGAGGTGCAAAGACAATGAGAGAGAGAGACAGACAGAGAGAGGGGTAGAAACAATGAGAGAGAGACAGAGACAGAGAGAGGGGCAGAGATAATGAGAGAGAGAGAGACAGACAGAGAGAGGGGCAGAGACAATGAGAGGGAGAGACAGAGACAGAGAGAGGGGCGGAGACAATGAGAGAGAGACAGAGAGAGACAGAGACAGAGAGAGGGGCAGAGATAATGAGAGAGTGACAGACAGAGACAGAGGCAGAGACAATGAGAGAGAGACAGACAGAGAGAGGGGCACAGAGAATGAGAGAGACAGAGACAGAGAGAGGGGTAGTGACAATGAGAGAGACAGAGAGACAGAGGGGCAGAGACAATGAGAGCGAGAGACAGACAGAGAGAGGGCAGGGAGAATGAGAGAGAGAGATAGAGGCAGAGAGTGGCAGAAACAATGAGAGAGAGAGACAGACTGAGAGAGGGGCAGAGACAATGAGAGAGAGCGACAGAGACAGAGAGAGGGGCAGAGACAAAAATAGGGAGAGACAGAGACAGAGAGAGGGGTAGAGACAATGAGAGGGAGAGAGACAGAGAGAGGCGCAGAAAGAAGGAGAGAGAGACAGAGACAGAGAGAGAGGCAGAAAGAATGATAGAGAGACAGAGACAGAGAGAGGGGCAGGGCAGAGACAATGAGAGAGAGAGACAGAGAGATGGGCAGAGACAATGAGAGAGAGAGAGAGACAGAGACAGGGGCAGAGAGAATGAGAGAGACAGAGACAGAGAGAGGGGCAGAAACAATGAGAGAGAGACAGACTGAGAGAGGGGCAGAGGCAATGAGAGAGAGACAGACAGAGAGAGGGACAGAGACAATGAGAGAGAGAGACAGAGAGACGGGCAGAAACAATGAGAGAGAGGGGCAAAGATAATGAGAGGGAGAGACAGAGACAGAGAGAGGGGCAGGGACAATGAGAGACAGAGACAGAGACAGAGATAGGCGGAGACAATAAGAGAGAGACAGACAGAGAGAGGGGCAGAAACAATGAGAGAGAGAGAGACAGAGACAGAGAGAGGGGCAGAGACAATGAGAGAGAGACAGACAGAGAGAGGGGTAGAAACACTGAGAGAGAAAGACAGAGATAGATGGGCAGAGACAATGAGAGAGAGAGACAGACAGGGAGAGGGGCAGAGACAATGAGAGAGAGAGAGAGAGAGAGAGAGAGAGAGAGAGAGAGGGGCATAGACAATGAGAGAGACAGACAGAGAGAGGGGCAGAGACAATGAGAGAAAGACAGATAGAGACAAAGAGAGGGGCAGAGACAATGAGAGGGAGAGACAGAGACAGAGAGAGGGGGAGAGAGAATGAGAGAGAGACACAGACAGAGAGAGGGGCAGAAAAAATGAGAGAGAGACAGAGACAGAGAGAGGGGCAGAGACAATGAGAGGGAGAGACAGAGACAGAGAAAGGGGCAGAAACAATGAGAGAGACAGAGACAGAGAGAGGTGCAAAGACAATGAGAGATAGAGAAGACAGGGAGAGGGGAAGAGACAATGAGAGAAAGAGAGACTGAGACAGAGAGAGGGCCAGAGACAATGAGAGAGAGAGAGACAGAGAGAGGGACAGAGACAATGAGAGAGACAGACAGAGAGAGGGGCAGAGACAATGAGAGAGACAGACAGAGAGAGGGCCAGAGACAATGAGAGAGAGAGAGACAGAGAGAGGGGCAGAGACAATGAGAGAGACAGACAGAGAGAGGGGCAGAGACAATGAGAGAGACAGACAGAGAGAGGGCCAGAGACAATGAGAGAGAGAGAGACAGAGAGAGGGGCAGAAAAAATGAGAGAGAGACAGAGACAGAGAGAGGGGCAGAGACAATGAGAGGGAGAGACAGAGACAGAGAGAGGGGCAGAAACAATGAGAGAGACAGAGACAGAGAGAGGTGCAAAGACAATGAGAGAGAGAGACAGACAGAGAGAGGGGCAGAAACAATGAGAGAGAGACAGAGACAGAGAGAGGGGCAGAGATAATGAGAGAGAGAGAGACAGACAGAGAGAGGGGCAGAGACAATGAGAGGGAGAGACAGAGACAGAGAGAGGGGCGGAGACAATGAGAGAGAGACAGAGAGAGACAGAGACAGAGAGAGGGGCAGAGATAATGAGAGAGTGACAGACAGAGACAGAGGCAGAGACAATGAGAGAGAGACAGACAGAGAGAGGGGCACAGAGAATGAGAGAGACAGAGACAGAGAGAGGGGTAGTGACAATGAGAGAGACAGAGAGACAGAGGGGCAGAGACAATGAGAGAGAGAGACAGACAGAGAGAGGGCAGGGAGAATGAGAGAGAGAGATAGAGGCAGAGAGTGGCAGAAACAATGAGAGAGAGAGACAGACTGAGAGAGGGGCAGAGACAATGAGAGAGAGCGACAGAGACAGAGAGAGGGGCAGAGACAAAAATAGGGAGAGACAGAGACAGAGAGAGGGGTAGAGACAATGAGAGGGAGAGAGACAGAGAGAGGCGCAGAAAGAAGGAGAGAGAGACAGAGACAGAGAGAGAGGCAGAAAGAATGATAGAGAGACAGAGACAGAGAGAGGGGCAGAGACAATGAGAGAGAGAGACAGAGAGATGGGCAGAGACAATGAGAGAGAGAGAGAGACAGAGACAGGGGCAGAGAGAATGAGAGAGACAGAGACAGAGAGAGGGGCAGAAACAATGAGAGAGAGACAGACTGAGAGAGGGGCAGAGACAATGAGAGAGAGACAGACAGAGAGAGGGACAGAGACAATGAGAGAGAGAGACAGAGAGACGGGCAGAAACAATGAGAGAGACAGACAGAGAGAGGGGCAAAGATAATGAGAGGGAGAGACAGAGACAGAGAGAGGGGCAGGGACAATGAGAGACAGAGACAGAGACAGAGATAGGCGGAGACAATAAGAGAGAGACAGACAGAGAGAGGGGCAGAAACAATGAGAGAGAGAGAGACAGAGAGAGGGGCAGAGACAATGAGAGAGAGACAGACAGAGAGAGGGGTAGAAACACTGAGAGAGAAAGACAGAGATAGATGGGCAGAGACAATGAGAGAGAGAGACAGACAGGGAGAGGGGCAGAGACAATGAGAGAGAGAGAGAGAGAGAGAGAGAGAGAGGGGCATAGACAATGAGAGAGACAGACAGAGAGAGGGGCAGAGACAATGAGAGAAAGACAGATAGAGACAAAGAGAGGGGCAGAGACAATGAGAGGGAGAGACAGAGACAGAGAGAGGGGGAGAGAGAATGAGAGAGAGACACAGACAGAGAGAGGGGCAGAAAAAATGAGAGAGAGACAGAGACAGAGAGAGGGGCAGAGACAATGAGAGGGAGAGACAGACAGAGAGAGGGGCAGAAACAATGAGAGAGAGACAGAGACAGAGAGAGGGGCAGAGATAATGAGAGAGAGAGAGACAGACAGAGAGAGGGGCAGAGACAATGAGAGGGAGAGACAGAGACAGAGAGAGGGGCGGAGACAATGAGAGAGAGACAGAGAGAGGGCAGAGACAATGAGAGAGAGACAGAGACAGAGAGAGGGGCAGAGATAATGAGAGAGTGACAGACAGAGAGAGAGGCAGAGACAATGAGAGAGAGACAGACAGAGAGAGGGGCACAGAGAATGAGAGAGGCAGAGACAGAGAGATGGGTAGTGACAATGAGAGAGACAGAGAGACAGAGGGGCAGAGACAATGAGAGAGAGAGACAGACAGAGAGAGGGCAGGGAGAATGAGAGAGAGAGACAGAGGCAGAGAGTGGCAGAAACAATGAGAGAGAGAGACAGACTGAGAGAGGGGCAGAGACAATGAGAGAGAGCGACAGAGACAGAGAGAGGGGCAGAGACAAAAATAGGGAGAGACAGAGACAGAGAGAGGGGTAGAGACAATGAGAGGGAGAGAGACAGAGAGAGGCGCAGAAAGAAGGAGAGAGAGACAGAGACAGAGAGAGAGGCAGAAAGAATGATAGAGAAACAGAGACAGAGAGAGGGGCAGAGACAATGAGAGAGAGAGACAGAGAGATGGGCAGAGACAATGAGAGAGAGAGAGAGACAGTGACAGGGGCAGAGAGAATGAGAGAGACAGAGACAGAGAGAGGGGCAGAAACAATGAGAGAGAGACAGACTGAGAGAGGGGCAGAGACAATGAGAGAGAGACAGACAGAGAGAGGGACAGAGACAATGAGAGAGAGACAGAGACAGAGAGAGCGGTAGAGATATTGAGAGGGAGAGACAGAGAGAGAGAGAGGGGCAGAGACAATGAGAGAGAGACAGAGACAGGGCAGAGAAAATGAGAGAGAGACAGAGTCAAAGAGAGGGGCAGAGGGAGAGACAGAGACAGAGAGAGTAGCAGAGACAATGAGAGACAGAGACAAAGAGAGAGAGGGGCAGATATAATGAGAGAGAGAGACAGAATCAGAGAGAGGGGCAGAGAGAATGAGAGAGAGACAGAGACAGAGAGAGGGGCAGGGACAATGAGAGACAGAGACAGAGAGAGAGATAGGCGGAGACAATAAGAGAGAGACAGACAGAGAGAGGGGCAGAAACAATGAGAGAGAGAGAGACAGAGACAGAGAGAGGGGCAGAGACAATGAGAGAGAGACAGACAGAGAGAGGGGTAGAAACATTGAGAGAGAAAGACAGAGACAGATGGGCAGAGACAATGAGAGAGAGAGACAGACAGGGAGAGGGGCAGAGACAATGAGAGAAAGAGAGACTGAGACAGAGAGAGGGCCAGAGACAATGAGAGAGAGAGAGAGAGAGAGAGAGAGAGAGAGAGAGGGGCATAGACAATGAGAGAGACAGACAGAGAGAGGGGCAGAGACAATGAGAGAAAGACAGATAGAGACAAAGAGAGGGGCAGAGACAATGAGAGGGAGAGACAGAGACAGAGAGAGGGGGAGAGAGAATGAGAGAGAGACACAGACAGAGAGAGGGGCAGAAAAAATGAGAGAGACAGAGACAGAGAGAGGGGCAGAGACAATGAGAGGGAGAGACAGAGACAGAGAAAGGGGCAGAAACAATGAGAGAGACAGAGACAGAGAGAGGTGCAAAGACAATGAGAGAGAGAGACAGACAGAGAGAGGGGCAGAAACAATGAGAGAGAGACAGAGACAGAGAGAGGGGCAGAGATAATGAGAGACAGACAGACAGAGAGAGGGGCAGAGACAATGAGAGAGAGACAGACTGAGAGAGGGGCAGAGACAATGACAGAGAGAGACTGAGAGAGGGGCAGAGACAATGAGAGAGAGAGAGAGACAGAGACAGAGAGAGGGGTAGAGACAATGAGAGAGAGACAGACAGACAGAGGGGCAGAGACAATGAGAGAGAGAGATAGACAGAGAGAGGGGCAGAGACAATGAGAGAGAGAGACAGTTTCAGAGAGAGGGCATAGACAATGAGAGAGAGACAGAGAGAAACAGAGGGTAGAGACAATGAGAGAGAGACAGAGAGAAACAGAGGGTAGAGACAATGAGAGAGACAGACAGGGACACAGAGAGGGCCAGAGACAATGAGAGAGACAGACAGAGAGAGGGGCAGAGATAATGAGAGGGAGAGACAGAGACAGAGAGAGGGGCAGGGACAATGAGAGACAGAGACAGAGACAGAGAGATAGGCGGAGACAATAAGAGAGAGACAGACAGAGAGAGGGGCAGAAACAATGAGAGAGAGAGAGACAGAGACAGAGAGGGGCAGAGACAATGAGAGAGAGACAGACAGAGAGAGGGGTAGAAACATTGAGAGAGAAAGACAGAGACAGAGAGATGGGCAGAGATAATGAGAGATAGAGACGACAGGGAGAGGGGAAGAGAAAATGAGAGAAAGAGAGAGTGAGACAGAGGGCAAGAGACAATGAGAGAGAGAGAGACAGAGAGAGGGGCAGAGACAATGAGAGAGACAGACAGAGAGAGGGGCAGAGACAATGAGAGAGACAGACAGAGAGAAGGGCCAGAGACAATGAGAGAGAGAGAGACAGAGAGAGGGGCAGAGACAATGAGAGGGAGAGAGACAGAGAGAGGGGCAGAGACAATGAGAGGGAGAGACAGAGACAGAGAGAGGGGGAGAGACAATGAGAGAGAGACACAGACAGAGAGAGGGGCAGAAAAAATGAGAGAGAGACAGAGACAGAGAGAGGGGCAGAGACAATGAGAGGGAGAGACAGAGACAGAGAGAGGGGCGGAGACAATGAGAGAGAGACAGAGAGAGGGCAGAGACAATGAGAGAGAGACAGAGACAGAGAGAGGGGCAGAGATAATGAGAGAGTGACAGACAGAGAGAGAGAGGCAGAGACAATGAGAGAGAGACAGACAGAGAGAGGGGCACAGACAATGAGAGAGACAGACAGAGAGAGGGGTAGTGACAATGAGAGAGACAGAGAGACAGAGGGGCAGAGACAATGAGAGAGAGAGAGACAGACAGAGAGAGGGCAGGGAGAATGAGAGAGAGAGACAGAGGCAGAGAGTGGCAGAAACAATGAGAGAGAGAGACAGACTGAGAGAGGGGCAGAGACAATGAGAGAGAGCGACAGAGACAGAGAGAGGGCAGAGACAAAAATAGGGAGAGACAGAGACAGAGAGAGGGGTAGAGACAATGAGAGGGAGAGAGACAGAGAGAGGCGCAGAAAGAAGGAGAGAGAGACAGAGACAGAGAGAGAGGCAGAAACAATGATAGAGAGACAGAGACAGAGAGAGGGGCAGAGACAATGAGAGAGAGAGACAGAGAGATTGGCAGAGACAATGAGAGAGAGAGAGACAGAGACAGGGGCAGAGAGAATGAGAGAGAGAGACAGAGACAGAGAGAGGGACAGAGACAATGAGAGAGACAGACAGAGAGAGGGGCAGAGACAATGAGAGAGACAGACAGAGAGAGGGCCAGAGACAATGAGAGAGAGAGAGACAGAGAGAGGGGCAGAGACAATGAGAGAGACAGACAGAGAGAGGGGCAGAGACAATGAGAGAGAGAGAGACAGAGAGAGGGGCAGAAAAAATGAGAGAGAGACAGAGACAGAGAGAGGGGCAGAGACAATGAGAGGGAGAGAGAGAGACAGAGAGAGGGGCAGAAACAATGAGAGAGACAGAGACAGAGAGAGGTGCAAAGACAATGAGAGAGAGAGACAGACAGAGAGAGGGGCAGAAACAATGAGAGAGAGACAGAGACAGAGAGAGGGGCAGAGATAATGAGAGAGAGAGAGACAGACAGAGAGAGGGGCAGAGACAATGAGAGGGAGAGACAGAGACAGAGAGAGGGGCGGAGACAATGAGAGAGAGACAGAGAGAGACAGAGACAGAGAGAGGGGCAGAGATAATGAGAGAGTGACAGACAGAGACAGAGGCAGAGACAATGAGAGAGAGACAGACAGAGAGAGGGGCACAGAGAATGAGAGAGACAGAGACAGAGAGAGGGGTAGTGACAATGAGAGAGACAGAGAGACAGAGGGGCAGAGACAATGAGAGAGAGAGACAGACAGAGAGAGGGCAGGGAGAATGAGAGAGAGAGATAGAGGCAGAGAGTGGCAGAAACAATGAGAGAGAGAGACAGACTGAGAGAGGGGCAGAGACAATGAGAGAGAGCGACAGAGACAGAGAGAGGGGCAGAGACAAAAATAGGGAGAGACAGAGACAGAGAGAGGGGTAGAGACAATGAGAGGGAGAGAGACAGAGAGAGGCGCAGAAAGAAGGAGAGAGAGACAGAGACAGAGAGAGAGGCAGAAAGAATGATAGAGAGACAGAGACAGAGAGAGGGGCAGGGCAGAGACAATGAGAGAGAGAGACAGAGAGATGGGCAGAGACAATGAGAGAGAGAGACAGAGACAGGGGCAGAGAGAATGAGAGAGACAGAGACAGAGAGAGGGGCAGAAACAATGAGAGAGAGACAGACTGAGAGAGGGGCAGAGGCAATGAGAGAGAGACAGACAGAGAGAGGGACAGAGACAATGAGAGAGAGAGACAGAGAGACGGGCAGAAACAATGAGAGAGAGGGGCAAAGATAATGAGAGGGAGAGACAGAGACAGAGAGAGGGGCAGGGACAATGAGAGACAGAGACAGAGACAGAGATAGGCGGAGACAATAAGAGAGAGACAGACAGAGAGAGGGGCAGAAACAATGAGAGAGAGAGAGACAGAGACAGAGAGAGGGGCAGAGACAATGAGAGAGAGACAGACAGAGAGAGGGGTAGAAACACTGAGAGAGAAAGACAGAGATAGATGGGCAGAGACAATGAGAGAGAGAGACAGACAGGGAGAGGGGCAGAGACAATGAGAGAGAGAGAGAGAGAGAGAGAGAGAGAGAGAGAGAGAGGGGCATAGACAATGAGAGAGACAGACAGAGAGAGGGGCAGAGACAATGAGAGAAAGACAGATAGAGACAAAGAGAGGGGCAGAGACAATGAGAGGGAGAGACAGAGACAGAGAGAGGGGGAGAGAGAATGAGAGAGAGACACAGACAGAGAGAGGGGCAGAAAAAATGAGAGAGAGACAGAGACAGAGAGAGGGGCAGAGACAATGAGAGAGAGAGACAGACAGAGAGAGGGCAGGGAGAATGAGAGAGAGAGATAGAGGCAGAGAGTGGCAGAAACAATGAGAGAGAGAGACAGACTGAGAGAGGGGCAGAGACAATGAGAGAGAGCGACAGAGACAGAGAGAGGGGCAGAGACAAAAATAGGGAGAGACAGAGACAGAGAGAGGGGTAGAGACAATGAGAGGGAGAGAGACAGAGAGAGGCGTAGAAAGAAGGAGAGAGAGACAGAGACAGAGAGAGAGGCAGAAAGAATGATAGAGAGACAGAGACAGAGAGAGGGGCAGAGACAATGAGAGAGAGAGACAGAGAGATGGGCAGAGACAATGAGAGAGAGAGAGAGACAGAGACAGGGGCAGAGAGAATGAGAGAGACAGAGACAGAGAGAGGGGCAGAAACAATGAGAGAGAGACAGACTGAGAGAGGGGCAGAGACAATGAGAGAGAGACAGACAGAGAGAGGGACAGAGACAATGAGAGAGAGAGACAGAGAGACGGGCAGAAACAATGAGAGAGACAGACAGAGAGAGGGGCAAAGATAATGAGAGGGAGAGACAGAGACAGAGAGAGGGGCAGGGACAATGAGAGACAGAGACAGAGACAGAGATAGGCGGAGACAATAAGAGAGAGACAGACAGAGAGAGGGGCAGAAACAATGAGAGAGAGAGAGACAGAGACAGAGAGAGGGGCAGAGACAATGAGAGAGAGACAGACAGAGAGAGGGGTAGAAACACTGAGAGAGAAAGACAGAGATAGATGGGCAGAGACAATGAGAGAGAGAGACAGACAGGGAGAGGGGCAGAGACAATGAGAGAGAGAGAGAGAGAGAGAGAGAGAGAGAGGGGCATAGACAATGAGAGAGACAGACAGAGAGAGGGGCAGAGACAATGAGAGAAAGACAGATAGAGACAAAGAGAGGGGCAGAGACAATGAGAGGGAGAGACAGAGACAGAGAGAGGGGGAGAGAGAATGAGAGAGAGACACAGACAGAGAGAGGGGCAGAAAAAATGAGAGAGAGACAGAGACAGAGAGAGGGGCAGAGACAATGAGAGGGAGAGACAGAGACAGAGAAAGGGGCAGAAACAATGAGAGAGACAGAGACAGAGAGAGGTGCAAAGACAATGAGAGATAGAGAAGACAGGGAGAGGGGAAGAGACAATGAGAGAAAGAGAGACTGAGACAGAGGGCCAGAGACAATGAGAGAGAGAGAGACAGAGAGAGGGACAGAGACAATGAGAGAGACAGACAGAGAGAGGGGCAGAGACAATGAGAGAGACAGACAGAGAGAGGGCCAGAGACAATGAGAGAGAGAGAGACAGAGAGAGGGGCAGAGACAATGAGAGAGACAGACAGAGAGAGGGGCAGAGACAATGAGAGAGACAGACAGAGAGAGGGCCAGAGACAATGAGAGAGAGAGAGACAGAGAGAGGGGCAGAAAAAATGAGAGAGAGACAGAGACAGAGAGAGGGGCAGAGACAATGAGAGGGAGAGACAGAGACAGAGAGAGGGGCAGAAACAATGAGAGAGACAGAGACAGAGAGAGGTGCAAAGACAATGAGAGAGAGAGACAGACAGAGAGAGGGGCAGAAACAATGAGAGAGAGACAGAGACAGAGAGAGGGGCAGAGATAATGAGAGAGAGAGAGACAGACAGAGAGATGGGCAGAGACAATGAGAGGGAGAGACAGAGACAGAGAGAGGGGCGGAGACAATGAGAGAGAGACAGAGAGAGGGCAGAGACAATGAGAGAGAGACAGAGACAGAGAGAGGGGCAGAGATAATGAGAGAGTGACAGACAGAGAGAGAGGCAGAGACAATGAGAGAGAGACAGACAGAGAGAGGGGCACAGAGAATGAGAGAGACAGAGACAGAGAGATGGGTAGTGACAATGAGAGAGACAGAGAGACAGAGGGGCAGAGACAACGAGAGAGAGAGACAGACAGAGAGAGGGCAGGGAGAATGAGAGAGAGAGACAGAGGCAGAGAGTGGCAGAAACAATGAGAGAGAGAGACAGACTGAGAGAGGGGCAGAGACAATGAGAGAGAGCGACAGAGACAGAGAGAGGGGCAGAGACAAAAATAGGGAGAGACAGAGACAGAGAGAGGGGTAGAGACAATGAGAGGGAGAGAGACAGAGAGAGGCGCAGAAAGAAGGAGAGAGAGACAGAGACAGAGAGAGAGGCAGAAAGAATGATAGAGAAACAGAGACAGAGAGAGGGGCAGAGACAATGAGAGAGAGAGACAGAGAGATGGGCAGAGACAATGAGAGAGAGAGAGAGACAGTGACAGGGGCAGAGAGAATGAGAGAGACAGAGACAGAGAGAGGGGCAGAAACAATGAGAGAGAGACAGACTGAGAGAGGGGCAGAGACAATGAGAGAGAGACAGACAGAGAGAGGGACAGAGACAATGAGAGAGAGACAGAGAGAGCGGTAGAGATATTGAGAGGGAGAGACAGAGAGAGAGAGAGGGGCAGAGACAATGAGAGAGAGACAGAGACAGGGCAGAGAAAATGAGAGAGAGACAGAGTCAAAGAGAGGGGCAGAGGGAGAGACAGAGACAGAGAGAGTAGCAGAGACAATGAGAGACAGAGACAAAGAGAGAGAGGGGCAGATATAATGAGAGAGAGAGACAGAATCAGAGAGAGGGGCAGAGAGAATGAGAGAGAGACAGAGACAGAGAGAGAGGCAGAGACAATGAGAGAGAAAGACAGAGAGAGGGGCAGAAACAATGAGAGACAGACAGACAGAGAGAGGGGCAGAGATAATGAGAGGGAGAGACAGAGACAGAGAGAGGGGCAGGGACAATGAGAGACAGAGACAGAGAGAGAGATAGGCGGAGACAATAAGAGAGAGACAGACAGAGAGAGGGGCAGAAACAATGAGAGAGAGAGAGACAGAGACAGAGAGAGGGGCAGAGACAATGAGAGAGAGACAGACA
This sequence comes from Babylonia areolata, assembly GCF_041734735.1. Taxonomy (NCBI): domain Eukaryota; kingdom Metazoa; phylum Mollusca; class Gastropoda; order Neogastropoda; family Buccinidae; genus Babylonia; species Babylonia areolata. The sequence goes on along the minus strand of NW_027468366.1, from coordinate 135,062 downwards.
GAGAGAGGGGTAGAAACATTGAGAGAGAAAGACAGAGATAGATGGGCAGAGACAATGAGAGAGAGAGACAGACAGGGAGAGGGGCAGAGACAATGAGAGAAAGAGAGACTGAGACAGAGAGAGGGCCAGAGACAATGAGAGAGAGAGAGAGAGAGAGAGAGAGAGAGAGAGAGGGGCATAGACAATGAGAGAGACAGACAGAGAGAGGGGCAGAGACAATGAGAGAAAGACAGATAGAGACAAAGAGAGGGGCAGAGACAATGAGAGGGAGAGACAGAGACAGAGAGAGGGGGAGAGAGAATGAGAGAGAGACACAGACAGAGAGAGGGGCAGAAAAAATGAGAGAGAGACAGAGACAGAGAGAGGGGCAGAGACAATGAGAGGGAGAGACAGAGACAGAGAAAGGGGCAGAAACAATGAGAGAGACAGAGACAGAGAGAGGTGCAAAGACAATGAGAGAGAGAGACAGACAGAGAGAGGGGCAGAAACAATGAGAGAGAGACAGAGACAGAGAGAGGGGCAGAGATAATGAGAGAGAGACAGACAGAGAGAGGGGCAGAGACAATGAGAGAGAGACAGACTGAGAGAGGGGCAGAGACAATGAGAGAGAGAGACTGAGAGAGGGGCAGAGACAATGAGAGAGAGAGAGAGACAGAGACAGAGAGAGGGGTAGAGACAATGAGAGAGAGACAGACAGAGGGGCAGAGACAATGAGAGAGGGAGACAGACAGAGAGAGGGGCAGAGACAATGAGAGAGAGAGACAGTTTCAGAGAGAGGGCATACACAATGAGAGAGAGACAGAGAGAAACAGAGGGTAGAGACAATGAGAGAGAGACAGAGAGAAACAGAGGGTAGAGACAATGAGAGAGACAGACAGGGACACAGAGAGGGCCAGAGACAATGAGAGAAACAGACAGAGAGAGGGGCAGAGATAATGAGAGGGAGAGAGAGACAGAGAGAGGGGCAGGGACAATGAGAGACAGAGACAGAGACAGAGAGATAGGCGGAGACAATAAGAGAGAGACAGACAGAGAGAGGGGCAGAAACAATGAGAGAGAGAGAGAGACAGAGACAGAGAGAGGGGCAGAGACAATGAGAGAGAGACAGACAGAGAGAGGGGTAGAAACATTGAGAGAGAAAGACAGAGACAGAGAGATGGGCAGAGATAATGAGAGATAGAGACGACAGGGAGAGGGGAAGAGAAAATGAGAGAAAGAGAGAGTGAGACAGAGAGAGGGCAAGAGACAATGAGAGAGAGAGAGACAGAGAGAGGGGCAGAGACAATGAGAGAGACAGACAGAGAGAGGGGCAGAGACAATGAGAGAGACAGACAGAGAGAAGGGCCAGAGACAATGAGAGAGAGAGAGACAGAGAGAGGGGCAGAGACAATGAGAGGGAGAGAGACAGAGAGAGGGGCAGAGACAATGAGAGGGAGAGACAGAGACAGAGAGAGGGGGAGAGACAATGAGAGAGAGACACAGACAGAGAGAGGGGCAGAAAAAATGAGAGAGAGACAGAGACAGAGAGAGGGGCAGAGACAATGAGAGGGAGAGACAGAGACAGAGAGAGGGGCGGAGACAATGAGAGAGAGACAGAGAGAGGGCAGAGACAATGAGAGAGAGACAGAGACAGAGAGAGGGGCAGAGATAATGAGAGAGTGACAGGCAGAGAGAGAGAGGCAGAGACAATGAGAGAGAGACAGACAGAGAGAGGGGCACAGACAATGAGAGAGACAGACAGAGAGAGGGGTAGTGACAATGAGAGAGACAGAGAGACAGAGGGGCAGAGACAATGACAGAGAGAGAGACAGACAGAGAGAGGGCAGGGAGAATGAGAGAGAGAGATAGAGGCAGAGAGTGGCAGAAACAATGAGAGAGAGAGACAGACTGAGAGAGGGGCAGAGACAATGAGAGAGAGCGACAGAGACAGAGAGAGGGCAGAGACAAAAATAGGGAGAGACAGAGACAGAGAGAGGGGTAGAGACAATGAGAGGGAGAGAGACAGAGAGAGGCGCAGAAAGAAGGAGAGAGAGACAGAGACAGAGAGAGAGGCAGAAACAATGATAGAGAGACAGAGACAGAGAGAGGGGCAGAGACAATGAGAGAGAGAGACAGAGAGATTGGCAGAGACAATGAGAGAGAGAGAGACAGAGACAGGGGCAGAGAGAATGAGAGAGAGAGACAGAGACAGAGAGAGGGACAGAGACAATGAGAGAGACAGACAGAGAGAGGGGCAGAGACAATGAGAGAGACAGACAGAGAGAGGGACAGAGACAATGAGAGAGAGAGAGACAGAGAGAGGGGCAGAGACAATGAGAGAGACAGACAGAGAGAGGGGCAGAGACAATGAGAGAGAGAGAGACAGAGAGAGGGGCAGAAAAAATGAGAGAGAGACAGAGACAGAGAGAGGGGCAGAGACAATGAGAGGGAGAGACAGAGACAGAGAGAGGGGCAGAAACAATGAGAGAGAGACAGAGACAGAGAGAGGGGCAGAGATAATGAGAGAGAGAGAGACAGACAGAGAGAGGGGCAGAGACAATGAGAGGGAGAGACAGAGACAGAGAGAGGGGCGGAGACAATGAGAGAGAGACAGAGAGAGACAGAGACAGAGAGAGGGGCAGAGATAATGAGAGAGTGACAGACAGAGACAGAGGCAGAGACAATGAGAGAGAGACAGACAGAGAGAGGGGCACAGAGAATGAGAGAGACAGAGACAGAGAGAGGGGTAGTGACAATGAGAGAGACAGAGAGACAGAGGGGCAGAGACAATGAGAGAGAGAGACAGACAGAGAGAGGGCAGGGAGAATGAGAGAGAGAGATAGAGGCAGAGAGTGGCAGAAACAATGAGAGAGAGAGACAGACTGAGAGAGGGGCAGAGACAATGAGAGAGAGCGACAGAGACAGAGAGAGGGGCAGAGACAAAAATAGGGAGAGACAGAGACAGAGAGAGGGGTAGAGACAATGAGAGGGAGAGAGACAGAGAGAGGCGCAGAAAGAAGGAGAGAGAGACAGAGACAGAGAGAGAGGCAGAAAGAATGATAGAGAGACAGAGACAGAGAGAGGGGCAGGGCAGAGACAATGAGAGAGAGAGACAGAGAGATGGGCAGAGACAATGAGAGAGAGAGAGAGACAGAGACAGGGGCAGAGAGAATGAGAGAGACAGAGACAGAGAGAGGGGCAGAAACAATGAGAGAGAGACAGACTGAGAGAGGGGCAGAGGCAATGAGAGAGAGACAGACAGAGAGAGGGACAGAGACAATGAGAGAGAGAGACAGAGAGACGGGCAGAAACAATGAGAGAGAGGGGCAAAGATAATGAGAGGGAGAGACAGAGACAGAGAGAGGGGCAGGGACAATGAGAGACAGAGACAGAGACAGAGATAGGCGGAGACAATAAGAGAGAGACAGACAGAGAGAGGGGCAGAAACAATGAGAGAGAGACAGAGACAGAGAGAGGGGCAGAGACAATGAGAGAGAGACAGACAGAGAGAGGGGTAGAAACACTGAGAGAGAAAGACAGAGATAGATGGGCAGAGACAATGAGAGAGAGAGACAGACAGGGAGAGGGGCAGAGACAATGAGAGAGAGAGAGAGAGAGAGAGAGAGGGGCATAGACAATGAGAGAGACAGAGAGAGAGAGGGGCAGAGACAATGAGAGAAAGACAGATAGAGACAAAGAGAGGGGCAGAGACAATGAGAGGGAGAGACAGAGACAGAGAGAGGGGGAGAGAGAATGAGAGAGAGACACAGACAGAGAGAGGGGCAGAAAAAATGAGAGAGAGACAGAGACAGAGAGAGGGGCAGAGACAATGAGAGGGAGAGACAGAGACAGAGAAAGGGGCAGAAACAATGAGAGAGACAGAGACAGAGAGAGGTGCAAAGACAATGAGAGATAGAGAAGACAGGGAGAGGGGAAGAGACAATGAGAGAAAGAGAGACTGAGACAGAGAGAGGGCCAGAGACAATGAGAGAGAGAGAGACAGAGAGAGGGACAGAGACAATGAGAGAGACAGACAGAGAGAGGGGCAGAGACAATGAGAGAGACAGACAGAGAGAGGGCTAGAGACAATGAGAGAGAGAGAGACAGAGAGAGGGGCAGAGACAATGAGAGAGACAGACAGAGAGAGGGGCAGAGACAATGAGAGAGACAGACAGAGAGAGGGCCAGAGACAATGAGAGAGAGAGAGACAGAGAGAGGGGCAGAAAAAATGAGAGAGAGACAGAGACAGAGAGAGGGGCAGAGACAATGAGAGGGAGAGACAGAGACAGAGAGAGGGGCAGAAACAATGAGAGAGACAGAGACAGAGAGAGGTGCAAAGACAATGAGAGAGAGAGACAGACAGAGAGAGGGGCAGAAACAATGAGAGAGAGACAGAGACAGAGAGAGGGGCAGAGATAATGAGAGAGAGAGAGACAGACAGAGAGAGGGGCAGAGACAATGAGAGGGAGAGACAGAGACAGAGAGAGGGGCGGAGACAATGAGAGAGAGACAGAGAGAGGGCAGAGACAATGAGAGAGAGACAGAGACAGAGAGAGGGGCAGAGATAATGAGAGAGTGACAGACAGAGAGAGAGGCAGAGACAATGAGAGAGAGACAGACAGAGAGAGGGGCACAGAGAATGAGAGAGACAGAGACAGAGAGATGGGTAGTGACAATGAGAGAGACAGAGAGACAGAGGGGCAGAGACAATGAGAGAGAGAGACAGACAGAGAGATGGCAGGGAGAATGAGAGAGAGAGACAGAGGCAGAGAGTGGCAGAAACAATGAGAGAGAGAGACAGACTGAGAGAGGGGCAGAGACAATGAGAGAGAGCGACAGAGACAGAGAGAGGGGCAGAGACAAAAATAGGGAGAGACAGAGACAGAGAGAGGGGTAGAGACAATGAGAGGGAGAGAGACAGAGAGAGGCGCAGAAAGAAGGAGAGAGAGACAGAGACAGAGAGAGAGGCAGAAAGAATGATAGAGAGACAGAGACAGAGAGAGGGGCAGAGACAATGAGAGAGAGAGACAGAGAGATGGGCAGAGACAATGAGAGAGAGAGAGAGACAGAGACAGGGGCAGAGAGAATGAGAGAGACAGAGACAGAGAGAGGGGCAGAAACAATGAGAGAGAGACAGACTGAGAGAGGGGCAGAGACAATGAGAGAGAGACAGACAGAGAGAGGGACAGAGACAATGAGAGAGAGACAGAGACAGAGAGAGCGGTAGAGATATTGAGAGGGAGAGACAGAGAGAGAGAGAGGGGCAGAGACAATGAGAGAGAGACAGAGACAGGGGAGAGAAAATGAGAGAGAGACAGAGTCAAAGAGAGGGGCAGAGGGAGAGACAGAGACAGAGAGAGTAGCAGAGACAATGAGAGACAGAGACAAAGAGAGAGAGGGGCAGATATAATGAGAGAGAGAGACAGAATCAGAGAGAGGGGCAGAGAGAATGAGAGAGAGACAGAGACAGAGAGAGAGGCAGAGACAATGAGAGAGAAAGACAGAGAGAGTGGCAGAAACAATGAGAGACAGACAGACAGAGAGAGGGGCAGAGATAATGAGAGGGAGAGACAGAGACAGAGAGAGGGGCAGGGACAATGAGAGACAGAGACAGAGAGAGAGATAGGCGGAGACAATAAGAGAGAGAGAGACAGAGACAGGGGCAGAAACAATGAGAGAGAGAGAGACAGAGACAGAGAGAGGGGCAGAGACAATGAGAGAGAGACAGACAGAGAGAGGGGTAGAAACATTGAGAGAGAAAGACAGAGACAGATGGGCAGAGACAATGAGAGAGAGAGACAGACAGGGAGAGGGGCAGAGACAATGAGAGAAAGAGAGACTGAGACAGAGAGAGGGCCAGAGACAATGAGAGAGAGAGAGAGAGAGAGAGAGAGGGGCATAGACAATGAGAGAGACAGACAGAGAGAGGGGCAGAGACAATGAGAGAAAGACAGATAGAGACAAAGAGAGGGGCAGAGACAATGAGAGGGAGAGACAGAGACAGAGAGAGGGGGAGAGAGAATGAGAGAGAGACACAGACAGAGAGAGGGGCAGAAAAAATGAGAGAGAGACAGAGACAGAGAGAGGGGCAGAGACAATGAGAGGGAGAGACAGAGAAAGGGGCAGAAACAATGAGAGAGACAGAGACAGAGAGAGGTGCAAAGACAATGAGAGAGAGAGACAGACAGAGAGAGGGGCAGAAACAATGAGAGAGAGACAGAGACAGAGAGAGGGGCAGAGATAATGAGAGAGAGACAGACAGAGAGAGGGGCAGAGACAATGAGAGAGAGACAGACTGAGAGAGGGGCAGAGACAATGAGAGAGAGAGACTGAGAGAGGGGCAGAGACAATGAGAGAGAGAGAGACAGAGACAGAGAGAGGGGTAGAGACAATGAGAGAGAGACAGACAGACAGAGGGGCAGAGACAATGAGAGAGAGAGAGATAGACAGAGAGAGGGGCAGAGACAATGAGAGAGAGAGACAGTTTCAGAGAGAGGGCATAGACAATGAGAGAGAGGCAGAGAGAAACAGAGGGTAGAGACAATGAGAGAGAGACAGAGAGAAACAGAGGGTAGAGACAATGAGAGAGACAGACAGGGACACAGAGAGGGCCAGAGACAATGAGAGAGACAGACAGAGAGAGGGGCAGAGATAATGAGAGGGAGAGACAGAGACAGAGAGAGGGGCAGGGACAATGAGAGACAGAGACAGAGACAGAGAGATAGGCGGAGACAATAAGAGAGAGACAGACAGAGAGAGGGGCAGAAACAATGAGAGAGAGAGAGACAGAGACAGAGAGAGGGGCAGAGACAATGAGAGAGAGACAGACAGAGAGAGGGGTAGAAACATTGAGAGAGAAAGACAGAGAGATGGGCAGAGATAATGGGAGATAGAGACGACAGGGAGAGGGGCAGAGACAATGAGAGAAAGAGAGAGTGAGACAGAGAGAGGGCAAGAGACAATGAGAGAGAGAGAGACAGAGAGAGGGGCCGAGACAATGAGAGAGACAGACAGAGAGAGGGGCAGAGACAATGAGAGAGACAGACAGAGAGAGGGCCAGAGACAATGAGAGAGAGAGAGACAGAGAGAGGGGCAGAGACAATGAGAGGGAGAGAGACATAGAGAGGGGCAGAGACAATGAGAGGGAGAGACAGAGACAGAGAGAGGGGGAGAGATAATGAGAGAGAGACACAGACAGAGAGAGGGGCAGAAAAAATGAGAGAGAGACAGAGACAGAGAGAGGGGCAGAGACAATGAGAGGGAGAGACAGAGAGAGAGGCGGAGACAATAAGAGAGAGACAGACAGAGAGAGGGGCAGAAACAATGAGAGAGAGAGAGACAGAGACAGAGAGAGGGGCAGAGACAATGAGAGAGAGACAGACAAAGAGAGGGGTAGAAACATTGAGAGAGAAAGACAGAGACAGATGGGCAGAGACAATGAGAGAGAGAGACAGACAGGGAGAGGGGCAGAGACAATGAGAGAAAGAGAGACTGAGACAGAGAGAGGGGCAGAAACAATAAGAGAGACAGAGACAGAGAGAGGTGCAAAGACAATGAGAGAGAGAGACAGACAGAGAGAGGGGCAGAAAGAATGAGAGAGAGACAGAGACAGAGAGAGGGGCAGAGAAAATGAGAGAGAGACAGACAGAGAGAGGGGCATAGACAATGAGAGAGAGACAGACTGAGAAAGGCAGAGACAATGAGAGAGAGACAGACTGAGAGAGGGGCAGAGACAATGAGTGAGAGAGAGACAGAGACAGAGAGAGGGGTAGAGACAATGAGAGAGAGACAGACAGACAGAGGGGCAGAGAGAATGAGAGAGAGAGACAGTTTCAGAGAGAGGGCATAGACAATGAGAGAGAGACAGAGAGAAACAGAGGGTAGAGACAATGAGAGAGAGACAGAGAGAAACAGAGGGTAGAGACAATGAGAGAGACAGACAGGGACACAGAGAGGGCCAGAGACAATGAGAGAGAGACAGAGACAGAGAGAGGGGCAGAGACAATGAGGAGAGAGAGAGACAGAGAGAGGGGCAGAGATAATGAGACAGGGACAGAGAGAAAGAGAGGGGCAGAGACAGAGGGAGAGAGACAATCAGAGAAAGGGGCAGAAGCAATGAGAGAGAAAGAGACAGAGAGAGGGGCAGAGACAAGAAGAGAGAGGCAGACAGAGAGAGGGGCAGAGAGAGGGGCAGAAACAATGAGAGAGACAGAGACAGAGAGAGGGGCAGAGACAATGAGAGAGAGAGACAGAGAGAGGGGAAGAAACAATGAGAGAGAGAGACAGAGAGAGAGAGAGGGGCAGAGACAAGGAGAGGGAGAGATAGACAGAGAGAGGGGCAGAGACAATGAGAGAGATAGGCAGAGACAGAGGGAGGGGCAGAGACAATGAGAGAGAGACAGAGACAGAGAGAGGGGCAGAGACAATAAGAGAGAGACAGACAGAGAGAGGGGAGAGACAATGAGGGAAAGACAGAGAGAGGGGCAGAGACAATGAGAGGGAGAGACAGAGACAGAGAGAGGGGCAGAGACAATGAGAGACAGAGACAGATACAGAGAGATAGGCAGAGACAATAAGAGAGAGACGGACAGAGAGAGGGGCAGAAACAATGAGAGAGAGACAGAGAGAGGGACAGAGACAATGAGAGGGAGAGACAGAGAGAGGGGCAGAAACAATGAGAGAGAGAGAGACAGAGACAGAGAGTGGGGCAGAGACAATGAGAGAGACAGAGACAGAGAGAGGGGTACAATCAATGAGATAGAGAGACAGACAAGGAGAGGGGCAGAAACAATGAGAGAGAGACAGAGAGAGGGACAGAGACAATGAGAGGGAGAGAGAGAGAGAGGGGCAGAAACAATGAGAGAGAGAGACAGAGACAGAGAGTGGGGCAGAGACAATGAGAGAGACAGAGACAGAGAGAGGGGTAAAATCAATGAGAGAGAGAGACAGACAGAGAGAGGGGCAGAGACAAAGAGAGACAGACAGACAGAGAGAGGGGCAGAGACAATGAGAGAGAGACAGACAGAGAGAGGGGTAGAGACAATGAGAGAGAGAGACAGAGACAGAGAGATAGGCAGAGACAACAAGAGAGAGACAGACAAAGAGAGGGACAGAAACAATGAGAGAGAGACAGAGAGAGGGACAGAGACAAGGAGACGGAGAGACAGACAGAGGGGCAGAAACAATGAGAGAGACAGAGACAGAGAGAGGGGCAGAAACAATGAGAGAGAGATAGACTGAGAGAGGGGCAGAGACAATGAGAGAGAGACAGACAGAGAGAGGGACAGAGAAAATGAGAGAGAGACAGAGACAGAGAGAGCGGTAGAGATATTGAGGGAGAGACAGAGAGAGAGAGGGGCAGAGACAATGAGAGAGAGAGACAGAGACAGGGGCAGAGAAAATGAGAGAGAGACAGAGACAAAGAGAGGGGCAGAGGGAGAGACAGAGACAGAGAGAGTAGTATAGACAATGAGAGAAAGAGACAAAGAGAGAGAGGGGCAGATATAATGAGAGAGAGAGACAGAATCAGAGAGAGGGGCAGAGAGAATGAGAGAGAGACAGAGACAGAGAGAGAGGCAGAGACAATGAGAGAGAAAGACAGAGAGAGGGGCAGAAACAATCAGAGACAGACAGACAGAGAGAGGGGCAGAGATAATGAGAGGGAGAGACAGAGACAGAGAGAGGGGCAGGGACAATGAGAGACAGAGACAGAGAGAGAGATAGGCGGAGACAATAAGAGAGAGACAGACAGAGGGGCAGAAACAATGAGAGAGAGAGAGACAGAGACAGAGAGAGGGGCAGAGACAATGAGAGAGAGACAGACAGAGAGAGGGGTAGAAACATTGAGAGAGAAAGACAGAGACAGATGGGCAGAGACAATGAGAGAGAGAGACAGACAGGGAGAGGGGCAGAGACAATGAGAGAAAGAGAGACTGAGACAGAGAGAGGGCCAGAGACAATGAGAGAGAGAGAGAGAGAGAGAGAGAGAGAGAGGGGCATAGACAATGAGAGAGACAGACAGAGAGAGGGGCAGAGACAATGAGAGAAAGACAGATAGAGACAAAGAGAGGGGCAGAGACAATGAGAGGGAGAGACAGAGACAGAGAGAGGGGGAGAGACAATGAGAGAGAGACACAGACAGAGGGGCAGAAAAAATGAGAGAGAGACAGAGACAGAGAGAGGGGCAGAGACAATGAGAGGGAGAGACAGAGACAGAGAGAGGGGCAGAAACAATGAGAGAGACAGAGACAGAGAGAGGTGCAAAGACAATGAGAGAGAGAGACAGACAGAGAGAGGGGCAGAAAGAATGAGAGAGAGACAGAGACAGAGAGAGGGGCAGAGAAAATGAGAGAGAGACAGACAGAGAGAGGGGCAGAGACAATGAGAGAGAGACAGACTGAGAGAGAGGCAGAGACAATGAGAGAGAGACAGACTGAGAGAGGGGCAGAGACAATGAGAGAGAGAGACAGAGACAGAGAGAGGGGTAGAGACAATGAGAGAGAGACAGACAGACAGAGGGGCAGAGAGAATGAGAGAGAGAGACAGTTTCAGAGAGAGGGCATAGACAATGAGAGAGAGACAGAGAGAAACAGAGGGTAGAGACAATGAGAGAGAGACAGAGAGAAACAGAGGGTAGAGAGAATGAGAGAGACAGACAGGGACACAGAGAGGGCCAGAGACAATGAGAGAGAGACAGAGACAGAGAGAGGGGCAGAGACAATGAGAGAGAGACAGAGACAGAGAAAGGTGCAGAGACAATGAGGAGAGAGAGAGACAGACAGAGGGGCAGAGATAATGAGATAGAGACAGAGAGAAAGAGAGGGGCAGAGACAGAGGGAGAGAGACAATCAGAGAAAGGGGCAGAAGCAATGAGAGAGAGAGAGACAGAGAGAGGGGCAGAGACAAGAAGAGAGAGGCAGACAGAGAGAGGGGCAGAGAGAGGGGCAGAAACAATGAGAGAGACAGAGACAGAGAGAGGGGCAGAGACAATGAGAGAGAGAGACAGAGAGGGGAAGAAACAATGAGAGAGAGAGACAGAGAGAGAGAGAGAGAGGCAGAGACAAGGAGAGGGAGAGATAGACAGAGAGAGGGGCAGAGACAATTAGAGAGATAGGCAGAGACAGAGGGAGGGGCAGAGACAATGAGAGAGAGACAGAGACAGAGAGAGGGGCAGAGACAATAAGAGAGAGACAGACAGAGAGAGGGGAGAGACAATGAGGGAAAGACAGAGAGAGGGGCAGAGACAATGAGAGGGAGAGACAGAGACAGAGAGAGGGGCAGAGACAATGAGAGATAGAGACAGATACAGAGAACGCAAGAATTTTAATGTAAGGTCACCGACCTGTATACATTTTGGGTGCACGTGTTGCACACACAGCTTAACTAAAATAAAATAGGAAGAACGAAAACAATCCACATAATACACAGTGAGCTCACTGAGAACAAGTAAACTAAATGAAAAGCACAAGGCTGATATGTCTGTTTAGGGCTGAAAGTACTCTTCTCTCAGTCTTAATGCATAAAAAACAAACATTGCAACATCTCTGGTCACATTACAACTTTCGTTTTGCAGCAGAAATGATAATGACAGATTTCTAATATGTTGCATATGCTTGAGCAAATATTTCCTTCTAATATCATCATATAATGGACAAGCTGTTAGTACATGTAGTTCGTTCTCTATTCTACCACCACATGGGCAGTTTTTCAAAACATCACAATAACGCTGATTTATTTTTAGTTCATTTATACCAAAACGGAACTTAATGAAGGCTGATCTAAATTTACTGATGGTAAGATCAGATAAGTATTTTTCAGGTTATAATAAGGATTTGAATGACCTATATGTTTCATAACGATTACTTCCGTTGAGTTTGCTTGCCCAATCCTGTTTAAAGCCATCTATCATGCGTTGTTTGAATATTTTAAGAAAAACATTTACATCCCCAACCCCGCCATTTATCCAAACTTCTGAAAACCCATAAATGTCTAAGCAATGTTTCAGTCCATCTGCCCAGTTTCTTGAAGACATATCAGCATTGTATGTCATCTTATTTACGTTCATTAGGTACGCCTGTTTCGGGATTCTCGATAGAGACATTTGATTTAGCTTAAACCAGTATCGCAAAGTACTGATGCAACTATCAATGTATAATGGATATCGACCAAGATCACCATAGATCATTACATTTGGGGTTTTGGGACTGACACTCAAAAATCTTTTACAAGCAAACAAATGGACAGTCTCAACTGCTTTGAAGCGCATTATTCCCCACATTTCAGATGCGTATAATAGCATAGGTTTTATCTGCGCATCAAAGAGTTTAAAAAACACGGTTCTGTCCATATTGCCAAGACTCCACATTGTTCTCATAATTTCAACCACCCTCCCTTTTGCCCTGCCAGCGAACTCTTCAAGTGCAGAAATGAAAGATAACTTGGTAGACAGCATAAAACCCAGATATTTATAATTGTTTACAACTTCAATTTCGTCTCCATCGAAAAACCATTTTTCTGCTTTAGACAGATGGCCACCCTTTCTGCAAACCATTATTTTTGTTTTATTCAAATTTACTGTCAGTCCAAGAGATTTAGATGCTTTGTTAAGATTATCTAATTGATTTTGTAAACCTGCTGGTGACGATGACAGCAAGACAATATCATCTGCAAACAATAACAGAAATATTTCTTGTAAGCCTGGCAAAAACTGAAAACCGTGTTTTCCATTCTTGGTCACCTCGTCAGCGACTTCTGAAATCAAAAGCGAAAAAAGCAAGGGAGACAACAAACATCCTTGCTTTACTCCTGCAGGACAATCAAAAAATTCTGAAACATAAGGCCCCCATCGGACACAAGACTGAACTGTACTGTACATCGCTTTTAATATTCGGATCATTTTGGTTGATGTTCTTATCTTGTTAAGCACTGCCCATAGACTATTTCGATCAACTGAGTCGAAAGCCTTCTGATAATCTATGAAAGCAATATAAAGCTTATTCTTCCTTGCTCCATTTAAACATTTTTGGATAATGCTACAGAGAGTAAATATGTGATCGATCGTAGAGTAACTTTTTCTGAAACCAGCTTGCTCTTCCGAGATTTTACCTTCACATTCGGCCCACTCGTACAACCTCCTGTTTAGTATTGAGTGAGGGGCAGAGAAAATGAGAGAGAGAGACAGAGACAGAGACATAGAGAGGGGCAGAGACTATGAGAGGGAGAGACAGACAGAGAGAGGGGCAGAAACATTGAGAGAGAGAGACACAGTGAGAGGGGGAGAGACAATGAAAGAGAGAGACAGACAGAGAGAGGGGCAGAGACAATGAGAGAGAGACAGAGACAGAGAGAGGGGCAGAGACAATACGAGAGAGAGAGACAGACAGAGAGAGGGGCAGAAACAATGAGAGAGAGAGACAGAGACAGAGACATAGAGAGGGGCAGAGACAATGAGAGGGAGAGACAGACAGAGAGAGGGGCAGAAACATTGAGAGAGAGAGACACAGTGAGAGGGGGAGAGACAATGAAAGAGAGAGACAGACAGAGAGAGGGGCAGAGACAATGAGAGAGAGACAGAGACAGAGAGAGGGGCAGAGACAATACGAGAGAGAGAGACAGACAGAGAGAGGGGCAGAGACCATGAGAGAGAGAGAGAGACAGAGAGAGGGGAAGAGATAATGAGAGACAGAGACAGGGAGAGGGGGAGAGAGAGTGAGAGAGAGAGAGACAGAGAGGGCCAGAGAAAATGAGAGACAGAGAGAGGGGCAGAGACAATCAGAGAGGTAGACTGAGACAGAGAGAGGGGCAGAGAGAATGAGAGAGAGAGACAGAGACAGAGAGAGGGGCAGAGAGAATGAGAGGGAGAGACAGAGACAGAGAGAGGGGCAGAGACAATGAGAGAGAGAGACAGAGACAGAGAGTGGGGCAGAGACAATGAGAGAGAGAGACAGAGACAGAGAGAGGGGCAGAGACAATGAGAGAGAGACAGACAGAAAGAGGGGCAGAAACAATGAGAGAGACAGAGACAGAGAGAGGGGCAGAGACAATACGAGAGAGAGAGACAGACAGAGAGAGGGGCAGAAACAATGAGAGAGAGAGACAGAGACAGAGAGTGGGGCAGAGACAATGAGAGAGAGAGACATAGACAGAGAGAGGGGCAGAAACAATGAGAGAGACAGAGAGAGGGGCAGAGACAATGAGAGAGAGAGAGAGACAGAGACAGAATGAGGGGCAGAGAAAATGAGAGAGAGAGACAGACAGAGAGAGGGGCAGAGAAAATGAGAGAGAGAGATAGACAGAGAGAGAGGCAGAAACAATGAGAGAGAGAGAGACAGAGACAGAGAAAGGGGCAGAGACAATGAGAGAGACAGACAGAGAAAGGGGCAGAGAGAATGAGAGAGAGAGAGACAGAGACAGAGAGAGCGTCAGAGACAATGAGAGGGAAAGGCAGAGACAGAGAGTGTGGGGCATAGACAATGAGAGAGAGACAGAGAGAGAGAGGGGCAGAAAGAATGAGAGGGAGACCGACATAGAGAGGTGCAGAGACAATGAAAGAGACAGAGAGAGACAGAGGGGTAGAGACAATGAGAGAAAGAGACAGACAGAGAGAGGGGCAGAAACAATGAGAGAGAGAGACAGAGAGAGAGGGGCAGAGAAAAAGAGAGGGAGAGACAGAGAGAGGGGCAGAGACAATGAGAGGGAGAGGCAGAGACAGAGAGTGTGGGGCAAAGACAATGAGAGAGAGAGAGAGAGAGACAGAGAGAGGGGCAGAAACAATGAGAGATAGACAGAGACAGAGAGAGCGGCAGAGACAATGAGAGAGACAGAGACAGAGAGAGGGGCAGAGACAATGCGAGAGAGAGACAGACATAGAGAGGGGCAGAAACAATGAGAGAGTGACTGACAGAGAGAGGGGCAGAAACAATGAGAGAGAGACAGACAGAGAGAGGTGCAGAGACAATGAGAGAGAGACAGAGACAGACAGAGGGGCAGAGACAATGAGAGAGACAGACAGGGACACAGAGAGGGGCAGAGACAATGAGAGAGACAGAGACAGAGAGAGGGGCAGAGACAATGAGAGGGAGAGACAGAGAGAGAGAGAGAGGGGCAGAGAAAATGAAAGAGAGAGCCAGATAGAGAGAGGGGCAGAGAAAATGAGACAGAGAGAGATAGAGACAGAGAGAGGGGCAGAGACAATGAGAGGGAGAGAGAGACAGAGAGAGGGGCAGAGACAAAGAGAGAGAGACAGACAGAGTAAGGGGCAGAGAAAATGAGAGAGACAGACAGAGAGATGGGCAGAGACAATGAGAGGGAGAGAGAGACAGAGAGAGGGGCAGAAACAATGAGAGAGAGAGATACAGAGACAGAGAGAGGGGCAGAGAGAATGAGAGGGAGAGACAGACAGACAGAGGGGCAGAAACACTGAGAGAGAGAGACAGAGACAGTGACAGGGGCAGAGACAAGGAGAGAGAGAGAATGACAGAGAGAGGGGCAGAGACAATGACAGAGAGAGACAGAGACAGAAAGAGGGGCAGAGAGAATGAGAGAGAGAGACAGAGACAGAGAGAGGGGCAGAGACAATGAGAGAGAGACAGAGACAGAGAGAGGGGCAGAGACAATGAGAGAGAGACAGACAGAGAGAGGGGCAGAGACAATGAGAGGGAGAGACAGAGAGAGAGAGAGGGGCAGACACAATGAAAGAGAGAGAGACAGAGAGAGGGGCAGAGACAATGAGAGAGAGACAGACAGAAAGAGGGGCAGAAACAATGAGAGAGACAGAGACAGAGAGAGGGGCAGTCACAATGAAAGAGAGACAGACAGAGAGAGGGGTAGAGACAATGAGAGGGAGAGAACGAGACAGAGAGAGGGGCAGAGACAATGAGAGAGGCAGAGACAGAGAGAGGGGCAGAGACAATGAGAGAGAGAGACAGAGACACAGAGAGGGGCAGAAACAATGAGAGAGAGAGACAGAGACAGAGAGAGGGGCAGAGACAATGAGAGGGAGAGAACACTGAACACTGAACACTTTAATGTCGATAGCTTTACAGCCCTAATGACATGGGGGTTCATAATACAAATAACAACATGCATTAATAGTAATAATATTGATGAAAACCAAAGCCAAAACAAAATCAATCAATCTGTGCAACAAAGTGCAGTTCGACCATCCATTTTAAATACAACACATTTTTCTCGAATATCGTCATAAGCTTTACAACTAAACAAAAAATGTAATTCATCCTCCATGAGAGGGAGAGACAGACAGAGAGAGGGGCAGAAACAATGAGAGAGACAGAGACAGAGAGAGGGGCAGAGACACAGAGACAGAGACAGAGGAGCAGAGACAATGAGAGAGAGACAGAGACAGGGAGAGGGGCAGAGACAATGAGAGAGACAGAGACAGGGAGAGGGTTATAGACAATGAGAGAGAGAGACAGAGACAGAGGCAGAGACAATGAAAGAGAAACAGACAGAGAGGGGCAGAGACAATGAGAGAGAGAGACACACAGAGAGAGGGGCAGAAACAATGAGAGAGACAGAGACAGAGAGAGGGGCAGAGACAATGAGAGAGAGAGAGAGAGACAGAGAGAGGGGCAGAGACAATGAGAGAGACAGAGAGGGGCAGAGACAATGAGAGAGAGAGACAGAGACAGAGAGAGGGGCAGAGACAATGAGAGAGAGACAGACACAGAGAGAGGTGCAGAGACAATGAGAGGGAGAGACAGAGACAGAGTGGGGCAAAGACAATGAGAGAGAGAGACAGAGACAGAGAGAGGGGCAGAAACAATGAGACAGAGACAGAGAGATGGGCAGAGACAATGAGAGAGACAGAGACAGAGAGAGGGGCAGAGACAATGAGAGAGAGAGACAGACAGAGAGAGGGGCAGAGACAATGAGAGAGAGACAGTCAGAGAGAGGGGCAGAGACAATGAGAGAGAGACAGACAGAGAGAGGGGCAGAGACAATGAGAGGGAGAGACAGAGAGAGGGGCAGAGACAATGAGAGAGAGAGACAGACAGAGAGAGGTGCAGAGACAATGACAGGGAGAGACAGAGACAGAGTGGGGCAAAGACAATGAGAGAGAGAGACAGAGACAGAGAGAGGGGCAGAAACAATGAGACAGAGACAGAGACAGAGAGAGGGGCAGAAACAATGAGACAGAGACAGAGACAGAGAGAGGGTCAGAGACAATGAGAGAGACAGAGACGAAGAGAGGGGCAGAGACAATGAGAGAGACAGAGAGACAGAGGGATGGGGAGAAAGAATGAGAGAGACAGAGAGGGGCAGAGACAATGAGAGAGAGAGACAGAGACAGAGAGAGGGGAAGAGACAATGAGAGGGAGACAGACACAGAGAGAGGGGCAGAGACAATGAGAGGGAGAGACAGACAGAGAGAGGGGCAGAGACAATGAGAGAGAGACAGTCAGAGAGAGGGGCAGAGACAATGAGAGAGAGACAGACAGAGGGGCAGAGACAATGACAGAGAGACAGACAGAGAGAGGGGTAGAGACAATGAGAGGGAGAGACAGAGAGAGGGGCAGAGACAATGAGAGAGAGACAGACAGAGAGAGGGGCAGAGACAATGACAGAGAGATAGACAGAGAGAGGGGAAGAGACAATGACAGAGAGAGAGAGAGACAGAGACAGGAAGAGGGGCAGATACACTGAGAGAGAGAGACAGAGACAGGAGGAGGGGCAGAGAGAATGAGAGGGAGAGACAGAGAGAGAGGGGGGCAGAAACAATGAGAGAGAGAGACAGAGACAGAGAGAGGGGCAGAAACAATGAGAGAGACAGAGACAGAGAGAAGGGCAGAGACAATGAGAGGGAGAGACAGAGAGAGAGAGAGGGGGGCAGAAACAATGAGAGAGAGAGACAGAGACAGAGAGAGGGGCAGAGAAAATGAGAGAGACAGAGACAGTGAAAGGGGCAGCGACAATGAGAGAGAGAGAGACAGAGACAGAGAGTGGGGCAGAGACAATGAGAGGCAGAGACAGAGACTGAGAGAGGGGCAGAGACAAAGAGAGAGAGACAGAGTGAGGGGCAGAGAAAATGAGAGAGAGACAGACAGAGAGATGTGCAGAGATAATGAGAGACAGAGACAGAGAGACGAGGAGAGAGAGTGTGAGAGACAGACAGAGAGTGGGGCAGAGACAATGAGAAAGGCAGAGACAGAGAGAGGGGCAGAGACAATGAGAGAGAGACACAGAGAGTGGGGCAGAGAGAATGAGAGAGAGAGAGAGAGACAAAGACCGAGAGAGGGGCAGAGACAATGAGAGAGCGAGAGAGAAACAGAGGGGCAGAGACAATGAGAGGGAGAGATAGAGACAGAGAGAGGGGCAGAGACAATGAGAGAGAGACAGAGGGAGGGTTAGAGACAATGAGAAAGAGAGACACAGACAGAGAAAGGGTCAGAGACAATGAGAGACAGACAGAGAGAGGGGCAGAGAATGAGAGAGAGACAGAGACAGAGAGAGGGGCAGAGACAATGAGAGAGAGAGACACAGACAGAGAAAGTGTCAGAGACAATGAGAGACAGACAGAGAGAGGGGCAGAGAATGAGAGAGAGACAGAGACAGAGAGAGGGGCAGAGACGTTGAGGGAGAGACAGAGACAGAGAGAGGGGCAGAGACAATGAGAGAGACAGACAGAGAGAGAGGGGCAGAAACAATGAGAGAGAGACAGAGAGAGGGGCAGAGACAATGAGAGAGAGACAGACAGAGAGAGGAGCAGACAATGAGAGGGAGAGACAGAGACAGAGACAGAGAGAGGGGCAGAGACATTGAGAGAGAGAGAGACAGAGACAGGGAGAGGGGCAGAAACAATGAGAGAGACAGAGACAGAGGGGCAGAGAAAATGAGAGAGAGAGAGAGACAGAGAGAGGGGCAGAAACAATGAGAGAGAGAAAGAGACAGAAACAGAGAGAGGGGCAGAGACAATGAGAGAGAGACAGACAGAGACAACGAGAGGGGCAGAGACAATGAGAGAGAGACAGACAGAGAGAGGGGCAGAGAAAATGAGAGAGAGACAGTCAGAGAGAGGGGCAGAAACAATGAGAGAGACAGAGACAGAGAGAGGGGCAGAGACAATGAGAGAGAGAGAGAATGACAGAGAGAGGGGCAGAGACAATGACAGAGAGAGACAGAGACAGAGAGAGGGGCAGAGACAAAGAGAGAGAGACAGTCAGAGAGAGGGGCAGAGACAATGACAGAGAGAGACAGAGATAGAGAGAGGGGCAGAGACAATGAGAGGGAGAGACAGAGAAAGGGGCAGAGACAATGAGAGAGAGAGAGACAGAGACAGAGAGAGGGGCAGAGACAATGAGAGGGAGAGACAGAGACTGAGAGAGGGGCAGAGACAAAGAGAGAGAGACAGAGTGAGGGGCAGAGAAAATGAGAGAGAGACAGACAGAGAGATGGGCAGAGATAATGAGAGACAGAGACAGAGAGACGGGGAGAGAGAGTGAGAGAGATAGACAGAGAGGGCCAGAGACAATGAGAAAGGCAGAGACAGAGAGAGGGGCAGAGACAATGAGAGAGAGACACAGAGAGTGGGGCAGAGAGAATGAGAGAGAGAGAGAGAGAGAGACAAAGACCGAGAGAGGGGCAGAGACAATGAGAGACAGAGAGAGAGAGAGAGAGAGACAGAGAGAGGGGCAGAGACAATGAGAGAGAGAGACACAGACAGAGAGAGGGTCAGAGACAATGAGAGATAGAGAGAGAGAGCGGCAGAGAATGAGAGAGAGACACAGACAGAGAGAGGGGCAGAGACAATGAGGGAGAGACAGAGACAGAGAGAGGGGCAGAGACAATGAGAGAGAGACAGAGAGAGGGGCAGAGACAATGAGAGAGAGACAGACAGAGAGAGGAGCAGAGACAATGAGAGAGAGAGACAGAGACAGAGAGAGGGGCAGAGAAAATGAGAGAGAGACAGAGAGAGGGGGGAGAAACAATGAGAGAGAGAGACAGATAGAGAGACAGGCAAAGACAATGAGAGAGAGAGACAGAGAGAGGGGCAGAGAATGAGAGAGAGACAGAGACAGAGAGAGGGGCAGAGACAATGAGAGAGAGACAGAGACAGAGAGAGGGGCAGAGACAATAAGAGAGAGACAGACAGAGAGAGGGGCAGAAACAATGAGAGAGAGAGACAGAGAGAGGGGCAGAGACAATGAGAGAGAGACAGACAGAGAGAGGAGCAGAGACAATGAGAGGGAGAGACAGAGACAGAGACAGAGACAGAGAGAGGGGCAGAGACAATGAGAGAGAGAGAGACAGAGACAGGGAGAGGGGCAGATACAATGAGAGAGAGAGACAGGAGGAGGGGCAGAGACAATGAGAGAGAGACAGAGACAGAGAGAGGGGCAGGGACAATGAGAGAGAGAGACAGGGACAGAGAGAGGGGCAGAAACAATGAGAGAGACAGAGACAGAGAGAGGGGCAGAGAAAATGAGAGAGAGAGACAGATAAAGAGAGGGGCAGAAACAATGAGAGAGAGAGAGAAAGAAACAGAGAGAGGGGCAGAGACAATGAGAGAGAGAGAGAGATAGAGAGAGGGGCAGAGACAATGAGAGGGAGAGACAGAGAGAGGGGCAGAGACAACGAGACAGAGACAGAGACAGAGAGAGGGGCAGAGACAATGAGAGAGAGAAACAGAGAGAGGGGCAGAAACAATGAGAGACAGACAGAAACTGGGGCAGAAAGAATGAGAGAAACAGAGACAGAGAGAGGGGCAGAGACAATGAGAGGGAGAGACAGAGACAGAGAGAGGGGCAGACACAATGAAAGAGAGAGACAGAGAGAGGGGTAGAGACAATGAGAGGGAGAGAACGAGACAGAGAGAGGGGCAGAGACAATGAGAGAGAGAGACAGAGACACAGAGAGGGGTAAAATCAATGAGAGAGAGAGACAGACAGAGAGAGGGGCAGAGACAATGAGAGATAGACAGACAGAGAGAGGGGCAGAGACGATGAGAGGGAGAGACAGAGACAGAGAGAGGGGAAGAGACAATGAGAGAGAGAGACAGAGACAGAGACAGAGAGAGGGACAGAAACAATGAGAGAGACAGAGACAGAGAGAGGGGCAGAGACAATGAGAGGGAGAGACAGAGAGAGAGACTGGCAGAAACAATGAGAGAGAGAGACAGAGACAGAGAGAGGGGCAGAGAAAATGAGAGAGAGACAGAGAGAGGGGCAGAAACAATGAGAGAGAGAGATAGAGACAGAGAAAGGGGCAGAGACAATGAGAGAGAGACAGAGAGAGAGAGGGGCAGAGACAATGAGAGAGACAGACATAGAGAGGGGCAGAGACAATGAGAGAGACAGAGAGAGGCAGAGGGGCAGAGACAATGAGAGATAGAGACAGACAGAGAGAGGGGCAGGGACAATGAGAGAGAAAGAGACAGAGACAGAGAGAGGGGCAGAGACAATGAGAGATAGAGACAGAGACACAGAGAGGGGCAGAAACAATGAGAGAGAGAGACAGAGACAGAGAGAGGGGCAGAGACAATGAGAGGGAGAGAACACTGAACACTGAACACTTTAATGCCGATAGCTTTACAGCCCTAATGACATGGGGGTTCATAATACAAAGAACAACATGCATTAATAGTAATAATGTTGATGAAAACCAAAGCCAAAACAAAATCAATCAATCTGTGCAACAAAGTGGAGTTCGACCATCCATTCAAAGTAATGGCATGTAGTGAGAAATAACAACAAAAAACATATATAAATGTATAACATGAATATTTTCCATATGAGAATGACAACACAGATTTCAATTTTCACAATGAGCAACACCTGATACTATTTTATGATTGTTGTTTTTTTTCGTCGCATGTTATTCGCTTCGGTAATATATTTTGCAAGTGACTGTAGTGAAGTTTCCTCATTTAGATTAAGCACTCCAAAAATATCTTCATTCTTTGCTCAATTTGTTTTAAATACAACACATTTTTCTCGAATATCGTCATAAGCTTTATAACAAAACAAAAATTTTAATTCACCCTCCCTGAGAGGGAGAGACAGACAGAGAGAGGGGCAGAAACAATGAAACAGACAGAGACAGAGAGTGGGGTAGAGACAATGAGAGAGACAGACAGAGAGAGGGGTAGAGACAATGAGAGAGAGAGACAGAGAGAGGGGCAGAGACAATGAGAGAGAGAGACAGAGACAGAGAGAGGGGCAGAAACAATGAGAGAGACAGAGACAGAGAGAGGGGCAGAGACAATGAGAAGGAGAGACAGAGAGAGAGACAGGCAGAAACAATGAGAGAGAGAGAGACAGAGACAGAGAGAGGGGCAGAGAAAATGAGAGAGAGAGAGACAGACAGAGGGGCAGAAACAATGAGAGAGAGAGAGACAGAGACAGAGAAAGGGGCAGAGACAATGAGAGAGAGAGACAGAGACAGAGAGAGGGGCAGACACAATGAGAGAGACAGAGACAGAGAAAGGGGCAGAGACAATGAGAGAGAGAGACAGAGACAGAGAGAGGGGCAGAGACAATGAGAGGGAGAGACAGACAGAGAGACGGGCAGAGACAAAGAGATAGAGACAGAGAGAGTGAGGGGCAGAGAAAATGAGAGAGAGACAGACAGAGAGATGGGCAGACACAATGAGAGGGAGAGAGAGACAGAGACAGGGGCAGAAACAATGAGAGAGAGAGAGAGAGACAGAGACAGAGAGAGGGGCAGAGACAATGAGAGGGAGAGACAGACAGAGAGAGGGGCAGAAACATTGAGATAGAGAGACAGAGACAGTGAGAGGGGGAGAGACAATGAAAGAGAGAGACAGACAGAGAGAGGGGCAGAGACAATGAGAGAGAGACAGACACAGAGAGAGGGGCAGAGACAATAAGAGAGAGAGAGACAGAGACAGAGAGAGGGGCAGAGATAATGAGAGAGAGAGAGAGAGAGAGAGAGAGACAGAGAGAGGGGAGAGATAATAAGAGACAGAGACAGAGAGAGGGGGAGTGAGAGTGAGAGAGAGAGACAGAGAGGGCCAGAGACAATGAGAGAGAGACAGACAGAGAGAGGGGCAGAGACAATGAGAGAGACAGACAGAGAGAGGGGCAGAGACAATGAGAGAGACAGACAGAGAGAGGGCCAGAGACAATGAGAGAGACAGACAGAGAGAGGGGCAGAGACAATGAGAGAGGCAGACAGAGACAGAGAGAGGGGTAGAGACAATGAGAGAGAGGCAGACAGAGAGAGGGGCAGAGACAATGAGAGAGAGACAGAGACAAAGAGAGGGGCAGAGGCAATGAGAGACAGACAGAGAGAGGGGCAGAGATAATAAGAGAGAGAGACAGACAGAGAGAGGGGCAGAGACAATGAGAGAGACACAGAGAGAGAGAGAAGCAGAGACAATGAGAGAGAGACAGACATAGAGAGGGGCAGAGACAATGAAAGAGACAGAGAGAGGCAGATGGGTAGAGACAATGAGAGAAAGAGATAGAGAGAGAGGGGTAGAAACAATGAGAGAGAGAGACAGAGAGAGAGGGGCAGAGAAAATGAGAGGGAGAGACAGAGAGAGGGGCAGAGAATGAGAGGGAGAGCCAGAGACAGAGAGTGGGGCAAAGACAATGAGAGAGAGAGAGAGAGAGAGAGAGAGAGAGACAGAGTGGTAGAAACAATGAGAGAGAGACAGAGACAGAGAGAGGGGCAGAGACAATGAGAGAGACAGAGACAGAGAGAGGGGCAGAGACAATGAGAGAGAGAGAACGAACGAACGAACGAACGAACGAATGTTTTATTCAGATAAGGCCAGAGCCCCTTACTGAAGGGGGAATCACTGATAAATAATAATTACAAAATGACAAGACACAGTAAGTAGACAATTCAAATCAACCAAAAATTGTTAGCACAATATCAACCATATCACCCAAAATAGTCCACACAAATATTCAACAACATTCACGAGATAACTGTACTTAGTCTCTTCAATCCTTCATATATATATATGGCCAAGTTATGCAGAGTACATTCCTGTCTTGAAGACATGAGTAAACTGAACCTAAAATTAGACGGATCTCTATAATATTTCGGTTGAATAAGTTTTTGTCTAAGGTCACACAAAGCAGGGCAACATAACAAAAAATGCAATTCATCTTCTTTACCCGAACTGCATAATCGGCATGTATACATGGGTTCATTTAGAATGCTATACCTAAAACTATGAGAAGCAATACTAGAAATACCAAATCTAAATTTTGTCAGTGTACATTTTATATATCTGTTCAGTCCTAACTTAATGTATGGCTCAATCACATGTGATGTTTTAAAAAGTCTAAACTGTGCGAATCTATCACTAGTTTGTATATGATCATGCCAGTCTTGCCACCTGCAATCAATAATACGTTGTCTGAAACACTTTAAGAAACCTACAATATCTTCCACCCCTTGATTATCCCATACAAATGCAAAGCCATATGTATTTAAACACTGACGAACACTCGTTGCCCAAGTCTTCTTACCATTATTATCCAAACTATATAACATTTTATATGCTTTAAATGGATATCTGTTTTCATTCATTCTAGTCAACTTTAGCCAATATTTAATACATTTTATATAAGAATTTAGATAAATAGGGTATCTCCCCAGTTCGCCATAAACAAGATCATTTGGAGTTCGATTGTCTACATTAAGAAAACGTTTCAATGCAAACAAGTGCACTTTTTCTGTTACTATCCTATTTTCCAGTCCCCAGATTTCTGCTCCATACTGTAATATTGGCTGAACTTGCGAATCAAATAATCTAACAAATACACTAAAAGAACTACAGTCTACTTTATACAAAATATGAAGAATCAAAATAACTGCTTTTTTTGCTTTATTAGCAATGTCTTGACATGCAAAGTTGAAACTAAGTCTTGTTGAAAAATAAATCCCAAGATATTTATATGCGTTTACGACAGTTATTCTTTCACTTCCATATGACCATCTTTCATTTCTTGCCAAATACCCTCCCTTACGAAAAACAACAATATTTGAGAGAGAGAGACAGACATAGAGAGGGGCAGAAACAATGGGAGAGTGACAGACAGAGAGAGGGGCAGAAACAATGAGAGACAGACAGACAGAGAGAGGGGCAGAGAGAATGAGAGAGAGACAGAGACAGACAGAGGGGCAGAGACAATGAGAGAGATAGACAGGGACATAGAGAGGGGCAGAGACAATGAGAGAGAGACAGACAGATAGAGGGGCAGAGACAATGAGAGAGAGACAGAGAGAGAGAGAGGCAGAGACAATGAGAGAGAGACAGAGACAGAGAGAGGTGCAGAGACAATGAGAAGGAGAGAGACAGAGACAGAGAGAGCGTCAGAGACAATGAGAGGGAGAGACAGGGACAGAGAGAGGGGCAGAGACAAAGAGAGAGAGAGACAGAGTGAGGGGCAGAGAAAATGAGAGAGAGACAGACAGAGAGATGGGCAGAGACAATGAGATGCAGAGAGAGACAGAGAGAGGGGCAGAAACAATGAGAGAGAGAGAGACAGAGACAGAGAGAGGGGCAGAGACAATGAGAGGGAGAGACAGACAGACAGAGGGGCAGAAACACTGAGAGAGAGAGAGACAGAGACAGTGAGAGGGGGAGAGACAATGAAAGAGAGAGACAGACAGAGAGAGGGGCAGAGACAATGAGAGAGAGAGAGACAGAGAGAGGGGCAGAGACAATGAGAGAGAGAGAGACAGAGAGAGGGGCAGAGACAATGACAGAGAGAGGCAGAGAGAGGGGCAGAGACAATGAGAGAGAGAGGGAATGACAGAGAGAGGGGCAGAGACAATGATAGAGAGAGACAGAGACAGAGAGCGGGGCAGAGACAATGAGAGAGAGAGAGACAGAGACAGAGAGAGGGGCAGAGACAATGAGAGAGAGAGAGAGAGATAGAGAGAGGGGCAGAGACATTGAGAGGGAGAGACAGAGAGAGGGGCAGAGACAATGAGAGAGAGACAGAGACAGAGAGAGGGGCAGAGACAATAGAGAGAGACAGAGAGAGGGGCAGAAACAATGAGAGACAGACAGAGAGACGGGCAGAGACAAAGAGATAGAGACAGAGAGAGTGAGGGGCAGAGAAAATGAGAGAGAGACAGACAGAGAGATGGGCAGACACAATGAGAGGGAGAGAGAGACAGAGACAGGGGCAGAAACAATGAGAGAGAGAGAGAGAGACAGAGACAGAGAGAGGGGCAGAGACAATGAGAGGGAGAGACAGACAGAGAGAGGGGCAGAAACATTGAGATAGAGAGACAGAGACAGTGAGAGGGGGAGAGACAATGAAAGAGAGAGACAGACAGAGAGAGGGGCAGAGACAATGAGAGAGAGACAGAGACAGAGAGAGGGGCAGAGACAATAAGAGAGAGAGAGACAGAGACAGAGAGAGGGGCAGAGATAATGAGAGAGAGAGAGAGAGAGAGAGAGACAGAGAGAGGGGAGAGATAATAAGAGACAGAGACAGAGAGAGGGGGAGTGAGAGTGAGAGAGAGAGACAGAGAGGGCCAGAGACAATGAGAGAGAGACAGACAGAGAGAGGGGCAGAGACAATGAGAGAGGCAGACAGAGACAGAGAGAGGGGTAGAGACAATGAGAGAGAGGCAGACAGAGAGAGGGGCAGAGACAATGAGAGAGAGACAGAGACAAAGAGAGGGGCAGAGGCAATGAGAGACAGACAGAGAGAGGGGCAGAGATAATAAGAGAGAGAGAGACAGACAGAGAGAGGGGCAGAGACAATGAGAGAGACACAGAGAGAGAGAGAAGCAGAGACAATGAGAGAGAGACAGACATAGAGAGGGGCAGAGACAATGAAAGAGACAGAGAGAGGCAGATGGGTAGAGACAATGAGAGAAAGAGATAGAGAGAGAGGGGTAGAAACAATGAGAGAGAGACAGAGAGAGAGGGGCAGAGAAAATGAGAGGGAGAGACAGAGAGAGGGGCAGAGAATGAGAGGGAGAGCCAGAGACAGAGAGTGGGGCAAAGACAATGAGAGAGAGAGAGAGAGAGAGAGAGAGAGACAGAGTGGTAGAAACAATGAGAGAGAGACAGAGACAGAGAGAGGGGCAGAGACAATGAGAGAGACAGAGACAGAGAGAGGGGCAGAGACAATGAGAGAGAGAGAACGAACGAACGAACGAACGAACGAATGTTTTATTCAGATAAGGCCAGAGCCCCTTACTGAAGGGGGAATCACTGATAAATAATAATTACAAAATGACAAGACACAGTAAGTAGACAATTCAAATCAACCAAAAATTGTTAGCACAATATCAACCATATCACCCAAAATAGTCCACACAAATATTCAACAACATTCACGAGATAACTGTACTTAGTCTCTTCAATCCTTCATATATATATATGGCCAAGTTATGCAGAGTACATTCCTGTCTTGAAGACATGAGTAAACTGAACCTAAAATTAGACGGATCTCTATAATATTTCGGTTGAATAAGTTTTTGTCTAAGGTCACACAAAGCAGGGCAACATAACAAAAAATGCAATTCATCTTCTTTACCCGAACTGCATAATCGGCATGTATACCTGGGTTCATTTAGAATGCTATACCTGAAGCTATGAGAAGCAATACTAGAAATACCAAATCTAAATTTTGTCAGTGTACATTTTATATATCTGTTCAGTCCTAACTTAATGTATGGCTCAATCACATGTGATGTTTTAAAAAGTCTAAACTGTGCGAATCTATCACTAGTTTGTATATGATCATGCCAGTCTTGCCACCTGCAATCAATAATACGTTGTCTGAAACACTTTAAGAAACCTGCAATATCTTCCACCCCTTGATTATCCCATACAAATGCAAAGCCATATGTATTTAAACACTGACGAACACTCGTTGCCCAAGTCTTCTTACCATTATTATCCAAACTATATAACATTTTATATGCTTTAAATGGATATCTGTTTTCATTCATTCTAGTCAACTTTAGCCAATATTTAATACATTTTATATAAGAATTTAGATAAATAGGGTATCTCCCCAGTTCGCCATAAACAAGATCATTTGGAGTTCGATTGTCTACATTAAGAAAACGTTTCAATGCAAACAAGTGCACTTTTTCTGTTACTATCCTATTTTCCAGTCCCCAGATTTCTGCTCCATACTGTAATATTGGCTGAACTTGCGAATCAAATAATCTAACAAATACACTAAAAGAACTACAGTCTACTTTATACAAAATATGAAGAATCAAAATAACTGCTTTTTTTGCTTTATTAGCAATGTCTTGACATGCAAAGTTGAAACTAAGTCTTGTTGAAAAATAAATCCCAAGATATTTATATGCGTTTACGACAGTTATTCTTTCACTTCCATATGACCATCTTTCATTTCTTGCCAAATACCCTCCCTTACGAAAAACAACAATATTTGAGAGAGAGAGACAGACATAGAGAGGGGCAGAAACAATGGGAGAGTGACAGACAGAGAGAGGGGCAGAAACAATGAGAGACAGACAGACAGAGAGAGGGGCAGAGAGAATGAGAGAGAGACAGAGACAGACAGAGGGGCAGAGACAATGAGAGAGATAGACAGGGACATAGAGAGGGGCAGAGACAATGAGAGAGAGACAGAGACAGATAGAGGGGCAGAGACAATGAGAGAGAGACAGAGAGAGAGAGAGGCAGAGACAATGAGAGAGAGACAGAGACAGAGAGAGGTGCAGAGACAATGAGAAGGAGAGAGACAGAGACAGAGAGAGCGTCAGAGACAATGAGAGGGAGAGACAGGGACAGAGAGAGGGGCAGAGACAAAGAGAGAGAGAGACAGAGTGAGGGGCAGAGAAAATGAGAGAGAGACAGACAGAGAGATGGGCAGAGACAATGAGATGCAGAGAGAGACAGAGAGAGGGGCAGAAACAATGAGAGAGAGAGAGACAGAGACAGAGAGAGGGGCAGAGACAATGAGAGGGAGAGACAGACAGACAGAGGGGCAGAAACACTGAGAGAGAGAGAGACAGAGACAGTGAGAGGGGGAGAGACAATGAAAGAGAGAGACAGACAGAGAGAGGGGCAGAGACAATGAGAGAGAGAACGAACGAACGAACGAATATTTTATTCAGATAAGGCCAGAGCCCCTTACTGAAGGGGGAATCATTGATAAATAATAATTACAAAATGACATGACACAGTAAATAGACAATTCAAATCAACCAAAAATTGTTAGCACAATATCAACCATATCACCCAAAATAGTCAACACAAATATTCAACAACATTCACGAGATAACTGTACTTAGTCTCTTCAATCCTTCATATATATATATGGCCAAGTTATGCAGAGTACATTCCTGTCTTGAAGACATGAGTAAACTGAACCTAAAATTAGACGGATCTCTATAATATTTCGGTTGAATAAGTTTTTGTCTAAGGTCACACAAAGCAGGGCAACATAACAAAAAATGCAATTCATCTTCTTTACCCGAACTGCATAATCGGCATGTATACCTGGGTTCATTTAGAATGCTATACCTAAAACTATGAGAAGCAATACTAGAAATACCAAATCTAAATTTTGTCAGTGTACATTTTATATATCTGTTCAGTCCTAACTCAATGTATGGCTCAATCACATGTGATGTTTTAAAAAGTCTAAACTGTGCGAATCTATCACTAGTTTGTATATGATCATGCCAGTCTTGCCACCTGCAATCAATAATACGTTGTCTGAAACACTTTAAGAAACCTGCAATATCTTCCACCCCTTGATTATCCCATACAAATGCAAAGCCATATGTATTTAAACACTGACGAACACTCGTTGCCCAAGTCTTCTTACCATTATTATCCAAACTATATAACATTTTATATGCTTTAAATGGATATCTGTTTTCATTCATTCTAGTCAACTTTAGCCAATATTTAATACATTTTATATAAGAATTTAGATAAATAGGGTATCTCCCCAGTTCGCCATAAACAAGATCATTTGGAGTTCGATTGTCTACATTAAGAAAACGTTTCAATGCAAACAAGTGCACTTTTTCTGTTACTATCCTATTTTCCAGTCCCCAGATTTCTGCTCCATACTGTAATATTGGCTGAACTTGCGAATCAAATAATCTAACAAATACACTAAAAGAACTACAGTCTACTTTATACAAAATATGAAGAATCAAAATAACTGCTTTTTTTGCTTTATTCGCAATGTCTTGACATGCAAAGTTGAAATTAAGTCTTGTTGAAAAATAAATCCCAAGATATTTATATGCGTTTACGACAGTTATTCTTTCACTTCCATATGACCATCTTTCATTTCTTGCCAAATACCCTCCCTTACGAAAAACAACAATATTTGTTTTATCCATATTTACCTTTAGCTGTAAATTAGTTGCAGCAGTGTATAAACTGTTAAGTTGTCGCTGTAAACCAACTGTTGTTATAGACAGCAAAATCATGTCGTCAGCAAAAAGTAAAACAAACAGTTCAATCAAATCAAAAGTAACACCATGTTGACCATTTTGCATAATTTCTAACGCTAGTTCATTAATAAAAAGTGAAAACAAGACAGGGCTACAGACATCCCCTTGCTTAACCCCACGAATACAATTCACACAATCTGATAATTTTGCCCCCGATCTCACTCTCGCTTTCACTTCATTATACATACTTTTCACACAAAGATACAGCTTACCACTGATTCCATTTTTCAACAAAACAGGCCATAAAAGTTTTCTAGAAATAGAATCGAAAGCCTTTTCAAAGTCAACAAAAGCAACATACAATTTTCTATTATTTGCAAACTGTTTTTGTATTGCGGCCATTAAAGTAAATATATGGTCAATAGTTGAATAGCCTTTTTTAAAACCAGCTTGATATTCTCCAATTATGTTATTCTGTGTTATCCATTCTTGTAGTCTATTGTTAATAATGGAACTGTATAACTTACTACTAATATCACTTAAAGAAATGCCTCTATAGTTGTTTACATTGTTAATATCACCTTTCTTAAACAATGGCATAATTATTGATTCTGTCCAATTGCTTGGATAGATTCCATTATCAAACAAATAATTAAACAGCTTCACCAGGAAACTAACAGCCGTCTCACCAGAATGTTTGAAAAATTCACCAATCAGTCCATCAGGGCCAGCAGATTTACCATTTTTTAATCTTCTAATCGCTAATAAGACTTCTTCGTGAGATATAGGTCTATCTAGTGTATAATTATCCCCTACATTTACTATATTCATGTTTTCAGTTACTTCCCCCTCGTCACCATCTTCATTTTCTAACACTTTTTTGAAATGTTCGAACCATTCTTGAATAGAAATATCATTTAAAGGTTGTACTTTCTTTTTTGAGATCTTTTGTACTGTGTCCCAAAATTCCTTTTGACTTTTAACAGAATCTATAAGTTTGTTTACTAATGAGTTATTATATTCTTTCTTTTTTCTCTTATTTAAATTTTTATATTCACGTCTAGCAATACAAAACAAAATGCGATCTTCTTTATCTAATGTTCTTCTACATATCCTCAACAGTCTGCGTACCCGGCGTTTCTCCATTTTACATTCATGATCAAACCAATTTCTGTCAGCTGCTTTTTTATTTATAAATATACGTTTTTTCATGTATTCTGCTTGTTCTTTAACAGTCTGATTAAACTGGTCTAATGCTCTATTTATATCAACGTGAATAAGATCTTCTGCTGACTGCAACTTTTCTTTTATTTCCTGTGACTCCATAGAAAAAGAAAAATATTCTGCATATATATCATTCCAACAATATTTAATAATGGACTGATTCATATCACAATCAGAATTCATATCACATTGCCTTGTGGAGTGTTTCTCAATATATAATACAATGGGTAAGTGGTCAGATTCAATTCTTTCTAATACCTGTAATTTTACATTCTGAGATGACGAATCAAAAAGATTTACAGACGCTAAAAAATAATCATTCACACTTGTGCCTAAATCAGAAACGTATGTGAAACGACCTTCTAGGTCACCATTACATACGCCGTTGAGAATGGTCAGTCCAAATACAGTGCACATATTAAGTAATTTTTTTCCATATGAATTTAATACCTTGTCTTCAGAATGTCTGTTTATCACACTACTGGCCTTTTTATGACAAACATATAATTCACCTTCATGTAAAATTTCAGGGGATACATCAGAAGTTCTTGCATTCAAATCACCACATAATAACAAATCAACATCATCTGAACATAACAGTTTTTCCAATACGCACTCTTCCAACATTTCAATTCCATTATCAAAATCACAAATATTATAATACGGTGCATTTTCTGGAGGAACATATGCACAGACAAGTAAAACATTTTTACAGAAGCCAAAGAAACTTTTATCCAACATAAATGTCATACAATATTTGCTGTCACAATCAATATACTGCACATAAGGAAGTAAGGTTTTCCTTACAAGACAAATTAATCCACCTGAGCACCTCCCCTGTTGTGTTATCTTGACTGCTGGTTTTACATACAACTTATGGTTTTTAAAAATAGAAGATTCAAATTTTTCAACAAATGTTTCTACAAGACATACAAAATCAAACAAAGAAACATACTGAACAAAACTTGAGTCACCCAACTTAGGTAGTAATCCACAAATATTCCAATGGAGAAATGAAATTGTATTTACAAATGTAACTAAACTTCCCACATTAGCTTCTCTTGAATCGCTCATCCATTTATGATCATGTTCTTCAACGCATTCATTCTCACGAACAACATTCTTATCTAAATTAAAGCAACCCATTTTACTATCCAGTTGTAAATCAGTGTACTTATCTTCATTATCATGTATTCCATCCATCATCATCATACAGTCACAGCCATCACCCACACAGTCATAATCATTCTCACTCACACAATCACCCTCACTGTTTAATCTATTCAAGTTCTCACAGACACCATCAGGATCATTTACATCTTCACATTCAGACTTTATAACTTTCTCATATTCCTTGTTGATGTCCATATCAGATCTATCACCATTTACATATTCGTCATCAAAAACAGTTTTATTTCTGGACATACAAACATCGCCGTTATCAACCTTCATCATCTCAAAAATATCACTGTGTAGCAAACAGTTACCAACAACACTGTGTTCAGCACACATAACATTCATGTCATGTAATAAAACATCATTCTCAGTACGCACACCATTATTTTGAACATCATTTACAGTAAACGAACATTGGGGTAGAATGTAAACATTCCTTTCATCCATCTTTTCATTCACAACATCAACACGTGTTCGGTTTACACATTTTCTATTTCCGTGTTGGCGACACACATCTACATCACGCTCGCACACCACACCGCGCTTAGATTTCAGTGTGGCACAGTTCACTGAGCCACTGACAAATTCGCTGCGCGAGCTTTCGACACGGCACACACACACACGGCACACACACGGTGACTGGTCAATTTTGTCACCCACAAAAATACCACGATGGATTGCGTTCATTTTACAGGGCAGGCCAGACCTCTATGGGATAAGTACCAGTCTGTCTCTACCATCCAATCCGTACTTTTTCCCTTCAATCACAAGATGGTCATATACCATTGTGACTTTTTTGTTCTCATTTCTGGCAGATTTTAAATGTGGTAATAATTTCTTTCTTATATCCCTCACCCGCAGAGAAAAATCTTCCCCGATAAAGATATTGCTTCCCTTTAACTTTTGTTTTGCACGCATAATCCTGTCTTTGTCCTTAAAGAATGTGCAGCGTGCCACTATGGGAGAGAGAGAGACAGAGAGAGGGGCAGAGACAATGAGAGAGAGAGAGACAGAGAGAGGGGCAGAGACAATGACAGAGAGAGGCAGAGAGAGGGGCAGAGACAATGAGAGAGAGAGGGAATGACAGAGAGAGGGGCAGAGACAATGATAGAGAGAGACAGAGACAGAGAGCGGGGCAGAGACAATGAGAGAGAGAGAGACAGAGACAGAGAGAGGGGCAGAGACAATGAGAGAGAGAGAGAGAGATAGAGAGAGGGGCAGAGACATTGAGAGGGAGAGACAGAGAGAGGGGCAGAGACAATGAGAGAGAGACAGAGACAGAGAGAGGGGCAGAGACAATAGAGAGAGACAGAGAGAGGGGCAGAAACAATGAGAGACAGACAGAAAGAGGGGCAGAAACAATGAGAGAGAGAGAGAGACAGAGAGAGGGGCAGAGACAGTGAGAGAGAGAGAGACAGAGACAGAGAGAGGGGCAGAGACAATGAGAGGGAGAGACAGAGACAGAGAGAGGGGCAGACACAATGAAAGAGAGAGAGACAGAGAGAGGGGTAGAGACAATGAGAGGGAGAGAACGAGACAGAGAGATGGGCAGAGACAATGAGAGAGAGAGAGATAGAGACAGAGAGAGGGGCAGAGACAATGAGAGGGAGAGACAGAGAGAGAGAGAGGGGCAGACACAATGAAAGAGAGAGAGACAGAGAGAGGGGCAGAAACAATGAGAGAGAGACAGACAGAAAGAGGGGCAGAAACAATGAGAGAGACAGAGATAGAGAGAGGGGCAGAGACAATGAGAGAGAGAGACAGACAGAGAGAGGAGCAGAGACAATGAGAGAGAGAGACAGAGACACAGAGAGGGGCAGAAACAATGAGAGAGAGAGACAGAGACAGAGAGAGGGGCAGAGACAATGAGAGGGAGAGAACACTGAACACTTTAATGTCGATAGCTTTACAGCCCTAATGACATGGGGGTTCATAATACAAATAACAACATGCATTAATAGTATTAATATTGATGAAAACCAAAGCCAAAACAAAATCAGTCAATCTGTGCAACAAAGTGGAGTTCGACCATCCATTCAAAGTAATGGCATGTAGTGAGAAATAACAACAAAAAACATATATAAATGTATAACATGAATATTTTCCATATGAGAATGACAACACAGATTTCAATTTTCACAATGAGCAACACCTGATACTATTTTATGATTGTTGTTATTTTCGTCGCATGTTATTCGCTTCGGTAATATATTTTGCAAGTGACTGAAGTGAAGTTTCCTGATTTAGATTAAGCACTCCAAAAATATCTTCATTCTTTGCTCAATTTATTTTAAATACAACACATTTTTCTCGAATATCGTCATAAGCTTTACAACAAAACAAAAATTTTAATTCACCCTCCCTGAGAGGGAGAGACAGACAGAGAGAGGGGCAGGAACAATAAAAGAGACAGAGACAGAGAGAGGGGCAGAGACAATGAGAGAGAGAGACAGACAGAGAGAGGGGCAGAGACAATGAGAGAGAGACAGACAGAGAGAGGAGCAGAGACGATGAGAGGGAGAGACAGAGACAGAGAGAGGGGCAGAGACAATGAGAGAGAGACAGAGAGAGGGGCAGAGACAATGAGAGAGAGAGACAGAGACAGAGAGAGGGGCAGAAACAATGAGAGAGACAGTGACAGAGAGAGGGGCAGAGACAATGAGAGGGAGAGACAGAGAGAGAGACTGGCAGAAACAATGAGAGAGAGAGACAGAGACAGAGAGAGGGGAGAGAAAATGAGAGAGAGAGACAGACAGAGAGAGGGGCAGAAACAATGAGAGAGAGAGACAGAGACAGAGAAAGGGGCAGAGACAATGAGAGAGACAGAGAGAGGGGCAGAGACAATGAGAGAGACAGAGACAGAGAAAGGGGCAGAGACAATGAGAGGGGGAGACAGACAGAAAGAGGGGCAGAGACAAAGAGAGAGAGAGAGACAGAGAGTGAGGGGCAGAGAAAATGAGAGACAGACAGACAGAGAGATGGGCAGAGACAATGAGAGGGAGAGAGAGACAGAGAGAGGGGCAGAAACAATGAGAGAGAGAGAGACAGAGACAGAGATAGGGGTAGATAAAATGAGAGGGAGAGACAGACAGACAGAGGGGCAGAAACACTGAGAGAGAGAGACAGAGACAGTGAGAGGGGGAGAGACAATGAAAGAGAGAGACAGACAGAGAGAGGGGCAGAAACAATGGGAGAGAAAGACAGAGACAGAGAGAGGGGCAGAGACAATGAGAGAGAACACTGAACACTGAACACTGAACACTTTAATGTCAATAGCTTTACAGCCCTAATGACATGGGGGTTCATAATACAAATAACAACATGCATCAATAGTAATAATATTGATGAAAACCAAAACCAAAACGAAATCAATCAATCTGTGCAACAAAGTGCAGTTCGACCATCCATTCAAAGTAATGGCATGTAGTGAGAAATAAAAACAAAAAACATATATAAATGTATAACATAATATTTTCCATATAGAGAGAGAGAGACAGAGAGAGGGGCAGAGACAACGAGAGAGAGAGAGAATGACAGAGAGAGGGGAAGAGACAATGAGAGAGAGAGAGATAGAGAGAGGGGCAGAGATAATGAGAGAAACTGACAGAGAGAGGGGCAGAGACAATGAGAGAGAGAGAGATAGAGAGAGGGGCAGAGATAATGACAGAAACTGACAGAGAGAGGGGCAGAGACAATGAGAGAGAGACAGAGACAGAGAGAGGGGCAGAGACAATGAGAGAGAGAGAAAGAGAGAGAGAGAGGGGCAGACACAATGAAAGAGAGAGAGACAGAGAGAGGGGCAGAGACAATGAGAGAGAGACAGACAGAAAGAGGGGCAGAAACAATGAGAGAGACAGAGACCGAGAGAGGGGCAGAGACAATGAGAGAGAGAGACAGACAGAGAGAGGGGCAGAGACAATGAGAGAGAGAGACAGAGACAGAGAGAGGGGCAGAAACAATGAGAGAGACAGAGACAGAGAGAGGGGCAGAAGCAATGAGAGGGAGAGACAGAGAGAGAGACTGGCAGAAACAATGAGAGAGAGAGAGACAGAGACAGAGAGAGGGGCAGAGAAAATGAGAGGGAGAGACAGACAGAGAGAGGGGCAGAAACAATGAGAGAGAGAGATAGAGACACAGAAAGGGGCAGAGACAATGAGAGAGAGAGAGACAGAGACAGAGGGGCAGAGACAGTGAGAGAGACAGAGACAGAGAAAGGGGCAGAGATAATGAGAGAGAGACAGAGACAGAGAGAGGGGCAGAGACAATGAGAGGGAGAGACAGACAGAGAGACGGGCAGAGTCAAAGAGAGAGAGAGACAGAGAGAGTGAGGTGTAGAGAAAATGAGAGAGAGACAGACAGAGAGATGGGCAGAGACAATGAGAGGGAGAGAGAGACAGAGACAGGGGCAGAAACAATGAGAGAGAGAGAGACAGAGACAGAGAGAGGGGCAGAGACAATGAGAGGGAGAGACAGACAGAGAGAGCGGCAGAAACATTGAGATAGAGAGACAGAGACAGTGAGAGGGGGAGAGACAATGAAAGAGAGAGACAGACAGAGAGAGGGGCAGAGACAATGAGAGGGGAAGAGCCAATAAGAGAGAGAGAGACAGAGACAGAGAGAGGGGCAGAGATAATGAGGGAGAGAGAGAGACAGAGAGAGGGGCAGAGATAGTAAGAGACAGACAGAGAGAGGGGGAGTGAGAGTGAGAGAGAGAGACAGAGAGGGCCAGAGACAATGAGAGAGAGACAGACAGAGAGAGGGGCAGAGACAATGAGAGAGGCAGACAGAGACAGAGAGAGGGGCAGAGACAATGAGAGAGAGGCAGACAGAGAGAGGGGCAGAGAGAAAGAGAAAGAGAGAGAGAGAGAGAGAGAGAGAGACAAAGACAGAGAGAGGGGCAGAGACAATGAGAGAGAGACAGAGACAAAGAGGGGGGCAGAGACAATGAGAGAGAGAGACATAGACAAAGAGAGGGTCAGAGACGATGAGAGACAGACAGAGAGAGGGGCAGAGACAATAAGAGAGAGAGACAGAGAGAGGGGCAGAGACAATGAGAGAGAGACAGAGAGAGAGAGGGGCAGAAACAATGAGAGAGAGACAGACATAGAGAGGGGCAGAGACAATGAAAGAGACAGAGAGAGGCAGAGGGGTAGAGACAATGAGAGAAAGAGACAGAGAGAGAGAGGGGCAGAAACAATGAGAGAGAGAGACAGAGAGAGAGGGGCAGAGAAAAAGAGAGGGAGAGACAGAGAGAGGGGCAGAGACAATGAGAGGGAGAGCCAGAGACAGAGAGTGGGGCAAAGACAATGAGAGAGAGAGAGAGAGAGAGAGACAGAGAGAGGGGTAGAATCAATCAGAGAGAGACAGAGACAGAGAGAGGGGCAGAGACAATGAGAGAGACAGAGACAGAGAGAGGGGCAGAGACAATGAGAGAGAGAGACAGACATAGAGAGGGGCAGAAACAATGTGAGAGTGACAGACAGAGAGAGGGGCAGAAACAATGAGAGAGAGACAGACAGAGAGAGGGGCAGAGACAATGAGAGAGAGACAGAGACAGACAGAGGGGCAGAGACAATGAGAGAGACAGACAGGGACACAGAGAGGGGCAGAGACAATGAGAGAGAGACAGAGACAGAGAGAGGGGCAGAGACAATGAGAGAGAGACAGAGAGAGAGAGAGGGGCAGAGACAATGAGAGAGAGACAGAGACAGAGAGAGGTGCAGAGACAATGAGAAGGAGAGACAGAGACGGAGAGTGTGGGGCAAAGACAATGAGAGAGAGAGACAGAGACAGAGAGAGGGGCAGAAACAATGAGAGAGAGACAGAGACAGAGAGAGGGGCAGAGACAATGAGAGAGACAGAGACAGAGAGAGGGGCAGAGACAATGAGAGAGAGAGACAGACATAGAGAGGGGTAGAAACAATGAGAGAGTGACTGACAGAAAGAGGGGCAGAAACAATGAGAGAGAGACAGACAGAGAGAGGGGCAGAGACAATGAGAGAGAGACAGAGACAGACAGAGGGGCAGAGACAATGAGAGAGACAGACAGGGACACAGAGAGGGGTAGTGAAAATGAGAGAGAGAGACAGACAGAGAGAGGGGCAGAGAAAATGAGAGAGAGAGATAGACAGAGAGAGAGGCAGAAACAATGAGAGAGAGAGACAGAGACAGAGAAAGGGGCAGAGACAATGAGAGAGACAGACAGAGAAAGGGGCAGAGACAATGAGAGAGAGAGAGAGAGAGAGACAGAGACAGAGAGAGCGTCAGAGACAATGAGAGGGAGAGATAGGGACAGAGAGAGGGGCAGAGACAAAGAGAGAGAGAGACAGACAGAGTGAGGGGTAGAGAAAATGAGAGAGAGACAGACAGAGAGATGGGCAGAGACAATGAGAGGGAGAGAGAGACAGAGACAGGGGCAGAAACAATGAGAGAGAGAGAGACAGAGACAGAGAGAGGGGCAGAGACAATGAGAGGGAGAGACAGACAGAGAGAGCGGCAGAAACATTGAGATAGAGAGACAGAGACAGTGAGAGGGGGAGAGACAATGAAAGAGAGAGACAGACAGAGAGAGGGGCAGAGACAATGAGAGGGGAAGAGCCAATAAGAGAGAGAGAGACAGAGACAGAGAGAGGGGCAGAGATAATGAGGGAGAGAGAGAGAGGGGGAGTGAGAGTGAGAGAGAGAGACAGAGAGGGCCAGAGACAATGAAGGAGAGACAGACAGAGAGAGGGGCAGAGACAATGAGAGAGGCAGACAGAGACAGAGAGAGGGGCAGAGACAATGAGAGAGAGGCAGACAGAGAGAGGGGCAGAGAGAAAGAGAAAGAGAGAGAGAGAGAGAGAGAGAGAGACAAAGACAGAGAGAGGGGCAGAGACAATGAGAGAGAGACAGAGACAAAGAGGGGGGCAGAGACAATGAGAGAGAGAGACATAGACAGAGAGAGGGTCAGAGACGATGAGAGACAGACAGAGAGAGGGGCAGAGACAATAAGAGAGAGAGACAGAGAGAGGGGCAGAGACAATGAGAGAGAGACAGAGAGAGAGAGGGGCAGAAACAATGAGAGAGAGACAGACATAGAGAGGGGCAGAGACAATGAAAGAGACAGAGAGAGGCAGAGGGGTAGAGACAATGAGAGAAAGAGACAGAGAGAGAGAGGGGCAGAAACAATGAGAGAGAGAGACAGACATAGAGAGGGGCAGAAACAATGTGAGAGTGACAGACAGAGAGAGGGGCAGAAACAATGAGAGAGAGACAGACAGAGAGAGGGGCAGAGACAATGAGAGAGAGACAGAGACAGACAGAGGGGCAGAGACAATGAGAGAGACAGACAGGGACACAGAGAGGGGCAGAGACAATGAGAGAGAGACAGAGACAGAGAGAGGGGCAGAGACAATGAGAG
This sequence comes from Babylonia areolata, assembly GCF_041734735.1. Taxonomy (NCBI): domain Eukaryota; kingdom Metazoa; phylum Mollusca; class Gastropoda; order Neogastropoda; family Buccinidae; genus Babylonia; species Babylonia areolata. The sequence continues at coordinate 94,921 of NW_027468366.1, read as the reverse complement.
AGAGACAGAGAGAGAGAGAGGGGCAGAGACAATGAGAGAGAGACAGAGACAGAGAGAGGTGCAGAGACAATGAGAAGGAGAGACAGAGACGGAGAGTGTGGGGCAAAGACAATGAGAGAGAGAGACAGAGACAGAGAGAGGGGCAGAAACAATGAGAGAGAGACAGAGACAGAGAGAGGGGCAGAGACAATGAGAGAGACAGAGACAGAGAGAGGGGCAGAGACAATGAGAGAAAGAGACAGACATAGAGAGGGGTAGAAACAATGAGAGAGTGACTGACAGAAAGAGGGGCAGAAACAATGAGAGAGAGACAGACAGAGAGAGGGGCAGAGACAATGAGAGAGAGACAGAGACAGACAGAGGGGCAGAGACAATGAGAGAGACAGACAGGGACACAGAGAGGGGTAGTGAAAATGAGAGAGAGAGACAGACAGAGAGAGGGGCAGAGAAAATGAGAGAGAGAGATAGACAGAGAGAGAGGCAGAAACAATGAGAGAGAGAGACAGAGACAGAGAAAGGGGCAGAGACAATGAGAGAGACAGACAGAGAAAGGGGCAGAGACAATGAGAGAGAGAGAGAGAGAGAGAGACAGAGACAGAGAGAGCGTCAGAGACAATGAGAGGGAGAGATAGGGACAGAGAGAGGGGCAGAGACAAAGAGAGAGAGAGACAGACAGAGTGAGGGGTAGAGAAAATGAGAGAGAGACAGACAGAGAGATGGGCAGAGACAATGAGAGGGAGAGAGAGACAGAGAGAGGGGCAGAAACAATGAGAGAGAGAGACAGAGACAGAGATACGGGCAGAGGCAATGAGAGGAAGAGACAGACAGACAGTGGGGCAGAAACACTGAGAGAGAGAGACAGAGACAGTGAGAGGGGGAGAGACATTGAAAGAGAGAGAGAGAATGACAGAGAGAGGGGCAGAGACAATGAGAGAGAGAGAGAGAGACAGAGAGAGGGGCAGAGACAATGAGAGAGAGAAAGACAGAGAGAGGGGCAGAAACAATGAGAGAGACAGACAGAGAGAGGGGCAGAGAGAATGAGAGAGAGACAGAGACAGAGAGAGGGTCAGAGAGAATGAGAGAGAGAGAGACAGAGACAGAGAGAGGGGCAGAGACAATGAGAGAGAGAGAGATAGAGAGAGGGGCAGAGATAATGAGAGAAACTGACAGAGAGAGGGGCAGAGAGAATGAGAGAGAGACAGAGACAGAGAGAGGGGCAGAGACAATGAGAGAGACAGACAGAGAGAGGGGCAGAGACAATGAGAGGGAGAGACAGAGAGAGAGAGAGGGGCAGACACAATGAAAGAGAGACAGAGAGAGGGGCAGAGACAATGAGAGAGAGACAGAGAGAAAGAGGGGCAGAAAGAATGAGAGAAACAGAGACAGAGAGAGGGGCAGAGACAATGAGAGAGAGAGAGACAGAGACAGAGAGAGGGGCAGAGACAATGAGAGAGAGAGAGACAGAGACAGAGAGAGGGGCAGACACAATGAAAGAGAGACAGACAGAGAGAGGGGTAGAGACAATGAGAGGGAGAGAACGAGACAGAGAGAGGGGCAGAGACAATGAGGGAGGCAGAGACAGAGAGAGGGGCAGAGACAATGAGAGAGAGAGACAGAGACACAGAGAGGGGCAGAAACAATGAGAGAGAGAGACAGAGACAGAGAGAGGGGCAGAGACAATGAGAGGGAGAGAAGACTGAACACTGAACACTTTAATGTCGATAGCTTTACAGCCCTAATGACATGGGGGTTCATAATACAAATAACAACATGCATTAATAGTAATAATGTTGATGAAAACCAAAGCCAAAACGAAATCAATCAATCTGTGCAACAAAGTGCAGTTCGACCATCCATTCAAAGTAATGGCATGTAGTGAGAAATAACAACAAAAAACATATATAAATGTATAACATGAATATTTTCCATATGAGAATGACAACACAGATTTCAATTTTCACAATGAGCAACACCTGATACTATTTTATGATTGTTGTTTTTTTTCGTCGCATGTTATTCGCTTCAATATATTTTGCAAGTGACTGTAGTGAAGTTTCCTGATTTAGATTAAGCACTCAAAAAATATCTTCATTCTTTGCTAAATTTGTTTTAAATACAACACATTTTTCTCGAATATCGTCATAAGCTTTACAACTAAACAAAAAATGTAATTCATCCTCCCTGAGAGGGAGAGACAGAGAGAGAGAGGGGCAGAAACAATGAAAGAGACAGAGACAGAGAGAGGGGTAGACACAAAGAAAGAGAGAGACAGACAGAGACAGGGGCAGAGACAATGAGAGAGAGACAGACAGAGAGAGGAGAAGAGACGATGAGAGGGAGAGACAGAGACAGAGAGAGGGGCAGAGACAATGAGAGAGAGAGACAGACAGAGGGGCAGAGACAATGAGAGAAAGAGACAGAGACAGAGAGAGGGGCAGAAACAATGAGAGAGACAGAGACAGAGAGAGGGGCAGAGACAATGAGAGGGAGAGACAGAGAGAGAGACTGGCAGAAACAATGAGAGAGAGAGACAGAGACAGAGAGAGGGGCAAAGATAATGAGAGAGAGAGACAGACAGAGAGAGGGGCAGAGACAATGAGAGAGACAGAGACAGAGAAAGGGGCAGAGACAATGAGAGAGGGAGAGAGACAGAGACAGAGAGAGGGGCAGAGACAATGAGAGGGAGAGACAGACAGAGAGACGGGCAGAGACAAAGAGAGAGAGACAGAGAGAGTGAGGGGCAGAGAAAATGAGAGAGAGACAGACAGAGAGATGGGCAGAGAAAATGAGAGGTAGAGAGAGACAGAGAGAGGGGCAGAAAAAATGAGAGAGAGAGAGACAGAGACAGAGAGAGGGGCAGAGACAATGAGAGAGACAGAGACAGAGAAAGGGGCAGAGACAATGAGAGAGGGAGAGAGACAGAGACAGAGAGAGGGGGAGAGACAATGAAAGAGAGAGACAGACAGAGAGAGGGGCAGAGACAATGAGAGACAGACAGAGACAGAGAGAGGGGCAGAGACAATGAGAGAGAGAGAGAGAGACAGAGAGAGGGGCAGAGATAATAAGAGACAGAGACAGAGAGAGGGGGAGTGAGAGTGAGAGAGAGAGAGACAGAGAGGGCCAGAGACAATGAGAGAGAGACAGACAGAGAGAGGGGTAGAGACAATGAGAGAGGCAGACAGAGACAGAGAGAGGGGCAGAGACAATGAGAGAGAGGCAGACAGAGAGAGGGGCAGAGAGAATGAGAGAGAGAGAGAGAGAGAGAGAGAGAGAGAGAGAGAGAGAGACAAAGACAGAGAGACGGGCAGAGACAATGAGAGAGAGACAGAGACAAAGAGAGGGGCAGAGACAATGAGAGGGAGAGACAGAGACAGAGAGAGGGTCAGAGACAATGAGAGACAGACAGAGAGAGGGGCAGAGACAATAAGAGAGAGAGAGACAGACAGAAAGAGGGGCAGAGACAATGAGAGAGAGACAGAGAGAGAGAGGGGCAGAAACAATGAGGGAGAGACAGACATAGAGAGGGGCAGAGACAATGAAAGAGACAGAGAGAGGCAGAGGGGTAGAGACAATGAGAGAAAGAGACAGAGAGAGAGAGGGGCAGAAACAATGAGAGAGAGAGACAGAGAGGAAGGGAGAGAAAAAGAGAGGGAGAGACAGAGAGAGGGGCAGAGACAATGAGAGGGAGAGCCAGAGACAGAGAGTGGGGCAAAGACAATGAAAGAGAGAGAGAGAGACAGAGAGAGGGGTAGAAACAATGAGAGAGAGACAGAGACAGAGAAAGGGGCAGAGACAATGAGAGAGACAGAGACAGAGAGAGGGGCAGAGACAATGAGAGAGAGAGAGACAGACATAGAGAGGGGCAGAAACAATGAGAGAGTGACAGACAGAGAGAGGGGTAGAAACAATGAGAGAGAGACAGACAGAGAGAGGGGCAGAGACAATGAGAGAGAGAGAGAGACAGACAGAGGGGCAGAGACAATGAGAGAGACAGACATGGACACAGAGAGGGGCAGAGACAATGAGAGAGAGACAGAGACAGAGAGAGGGGCAGAGACAATGAGAGAGAGACAGAGAGAGAGAGAGGGGCAGAGACAATGAGAGAGAGACAGAGACAGAGAGAGGTGCAGAGACAATGAGAAGGAGAGACAGAGACAGAGAGAGGAGCAGAGACAATGAGAGAGAGAGAAAGAGACAGGGAGAGGGGCACAGACAATGAGAGAGACAGAGACAGGGAGAGGGGCAGAGACAATGAGAGAGAGAGACAGAGACAGGGAGAGGGGTAGAGACAATGAGAGAGAGAGAGACAGAGAACCAGAGAGGGGCAGAGACAATGAGAGAGAGACAGACAGAGAGAGGGGCAGAGACAATGAGAGAGAGAGAGACAGAGACACAGAGAGGGGCAGAAACAATGAGAGAGAGAGACAGAGACAGAGAGAGGGGCAGAGACAATGAGAGGGAGAGAACACTGAACACTGAACACTTTAATGTCGATAGCTTTACAGCCCTAATGACATGGGGGTTCATAATACAAATAACAACATGCATCAATAGTAATAATATTGATGAAAACCAAAGCCAAAACGAAATCAATCAATCTGTGCAACAAAGTGCAGTTCGACCATCCATTCAAAGTAATGGCATGTAGTGAGAAATAACAAGAAAAAAGATATATAAATGTATAACATGAATATTTTCCATGAATGAGCAACACCTGATACTATTTTATGATTGTTGTTTGTTTTTTTTCGTCGCATGTTATTCGCTTCGGCGATATATTTTGCAAGTGACTGTAGTGAAGTTTCCTGATTTAGATTAAGCACTCCAAAAATATCTTCATTCTTTGCTAAATTTGTTTTAAATAGAACACATTTTTCTCGAATATCGTCATAAGCTGTACAACAAAACAAAAATTTTAATTCACCCTCCCTGAGAGGGAGAGACAGACAGAGAGAGGGGCAGAAACAATGAAAGAGACAGAGACAGAGAGAGGGGTAGAGACAATGAGAGAGAGAGAGACAGAGACAGGTGCAGAGACAATGAGAGAGAGACAGACAGAGAGAGGAGCAGAGACGATGAGAGGGAGAGACAGAGACAGAGAGAGGGGCAGAGACAATGAAAGAGAGAGACAGAGAGAGGGGCAGAGACAATGAGAGAGAGAGACAGAGACAGAGAGAGGGGCAGAAACAATGAGAGAGACAGAGACAGAGAGAGGGGCAGAAACAATGAGAGGGAGAGACAGAGAGAGAGACTGGCAGAAACACTTAGAGAGAGAGACAGAGACAGAGAAAGGGGCAGAGACAATGAGAGAGACAGAGAGAGGGGCAGAGAAAATGAGAGAGAGAGACAGACAGAGAGAGGGGCAGAAACAATGAGAGAGAGAGAGACAGAGACAGAGAAAGGGGCAGAGACAATGAGAGAGAGAGAGACAGAGACAGAGAGAGGGGCAGAGACAATGAGAGAGAAAGAGACAGAGACAGAGAGAGCGGCAGAGACAATGACAGGGAGAGACAGACAGAGAGACGGGCAGAGACAAAGAGAGAGAGACAGAGAGAGTGAGGGGCAGAGAAAATGAGAGAGAGGCAGACAGAGATGGGCAGAGGCAATGAGAGGGAGAGAGAGACAGAGAGAGGGGCAGAAACAATGAGAGAGAGAGAGACAGAGACAGAGAGAGGGGCAGAGACAATGAGAGGGAGAGACAGACAGAGAGAGGGGCAGAAAGATTGAGAGATAGAGAGACAGAGACAGTGAGAGGGGGAGAGACAATGAAAGAGACAGACAGACAGAGAGAGGGGAAGAGACAGTAAGAGAGAGAGACAGAGACAGAGAGAGTGGCAGAGACAATGAGAGAGAGAGAGAGAGACAGAGAGAGGGGCAGAGATAATGAGAGACAGAGACAGAGAGAGGGGGAGTGAGAGTGAGAGAGAGAGACAGAGAGGGCCAGAGACAATGAGAGAGAGACAGACAGAGAGAGGGTAGACACAATGAGAGAGGCAGACAGAGACAGAGAGAGGGGCAGAGACAATGAGAGAGAGACAGACAGAGAGAGGGGCAGAGAGAATGAGAGACAGAGAGAGAGAGAGACAAAGACAGAGAGAGGGGCAGAGACAATGAGAGAGAGACAGAGACAAAGAGAGGGACAGAGACAATGAGAGGGAGAGATAGAGACAGAGAGAGGGTCAGAGACAATGAGAGACAGACAGAGGGGCAGAGACAATGAGAGAGAGAGAGACAGACAGAGAGAGGGGCAGAGACAATGAGAGAGAGACAGAGAGAGAGAGGGGCAGAAACAATGAGAGACAGACATAGAGAGGGGCAGAGACAATGAAAGAGACAGAGAGAGACAGAGGGGTAGAGACAATGAGAGAAAGAGACAGAGAGAGAGAGGGGCAGAAACAATGACAGAGAGATACAGAGAGGGGCAGAGAAAAAGAGAGGGAGAGACAGAGACAGAGAGTGGGGCAAAGACAATGAGAGAGAGAGAGACAGACAGTGAGAGGGGCAGAAACAATGAGAGAGAGACAGAGAAAGAGACAGGGGCAGAGACAATGAGAGAGAAAGAGACAGAGAGGGGGCAGAGACAATGAGAGAGAGAGACAAACATAGAGAGCGGCAGAAACAATGAGAGAGTGATAGACAGAGAGAGGGGCAGAAACAATGAGAGAGAGACAGACAGAGAGAGGGGCAGAGACAATGAGAGAGAGACAGAGACAGAGAGAGGGGCAGAGACAATGAGAGAGACAGCCAGGGCCATAGAGAGGGGCAGAGACAATGAGAGAGAGAGTGACACAGAGAGTGGCAGAGACAATGAGAGAGAGACAGAGAGAGAGAGAGAGGGGCAGAGACAATGAGAGAGAGACAGAGACAGAGAGAGGTGCAGAGACTGAGAAGGAGAGACAGAGACAGAGAGAGGGGCAGAGACAATGAGAGAGACAGAGACAGGGAGAGGGGCAGAGACAATGAGACAGAGACGGAGACAAAGAGAAGGCTAGAGACGGAGAGACAGAGACAGAGAGAGGAGCAGAGACAATGAGAGAGAGAGAAAGAGACAGGGAGAGGGGCAGAGACAATGAGAGAGACAGAGACAGGGAGAAGGGCAGAGACAATGAGAGAGAGAGACAGAGACAGGGAGAGGGGCAGACACAATGAGAGAGAGAGAGAGACAGAGAACCAGAGAGGTGGCAGAGACAATGAGAGAGAGACAGACAGAGAGAGGGGCAGAGACAATGAGAGAGAGAGACAGAGACACAGAGAGGGGCAGAAGCAATGAGAGAGAGACAGAGACAGAGAGAAGGGCAGAGACAATGAGAGGGAGAGAACACTGAACACTGAACACTTTAATGTCGATAGCTTTACAGCCCTAATGACATGGGGGTTCATAATACAAATAACAACATGCATCAATAGTAATAATATTGATGAAAACCAAAGCTAAAACGAAATCAGAGACAGAGAGAGGGGTAGAGACAATGAGAGAAAGAGACAGACAGAGAGAGGGGCAGAAACAATGAGAGAGAGAGACAGAGAGAGAGGGGCAGAGAAAAAGAGAGGGAGAGACAGAGAGAGGGGCAGAGACAATGACAGGGAGAGACAGAGACAGAGAGAGGGGCAGAAACAATGAGAGAGAGACAGAGACAGAGAGAGGAGCAGAGACAATGAGACAGAGACAGAGAGAGGGGCAGAGACAATGAGAGAGAGAGACAGACATAGAGAGGGGCAGAAACAATGAGAGAGTGACAGACAGAGAGAGGGGCAGAAACAATGAGAGAGAGACAGACAGAGAGAGGAGCAGAGACAATGAGAGAGAGACAGAGACAGAGAGAGGGGCAGAAACAATGAGAGAGAGACAGAGACAGAGAGAGGGGCAGAGACAATGAGAAAGGCAGAGACAATGAGAGAGAGACACACAGAGTGGGACAGAGAGAATGAGAGAGAGAGAGAGAGAAAAAGACCGAGAGAGGGGCAGAGACAATGAGAGAGAGAGAGAGACAGAGAGAGGGGCAGAGACAATGAGAGAGAGATAGAGAGAGAGAGAGGGGCAGACAATGAGAGAGAGACAGAGACAGAGAGAGGGGCAGAGACAATGAGAGAGAGACAGAGAGAGAGAGAGGGGCAGACAATGAGAGAGAGACAGAGACAGAGAGAGGTGCAGAGACAATGAGAGAGAGAGAGACAGACAGAGAGAGGGGCAGAGAAAATGAGAGAAAGAGACAGAGACAAAGAGGGGCAGAGACAATGAGAGGGAGAGAGAAAAAGGGAGTGGGGCAGAAAGAATGAGAAAGAGAGACAGAGACAGGTGCAGAGACAATGAGAGAGAGAGAGACAGAGACAGAGAGAGGGGCAGAAACAATGAGAGAGAGAGACAGAGAGAGAGAGAGGTGCAGAGACAATGAGATAGTGAGACAGAGACAGAGAGAGGTGCAGAGAGAATGAGAAGAAGAGACAGAGACAGAGAGAGGGGCAGAGACAAGGAGACAGAGACGGAGACAAAGAGAAGGGCAGAGACGGGGAGACAGAGACAGAGAGAGGAGCAGAGACAATGAGAGAGAGAGACAGACACAGGGAGAGGGGCAGAGACAATAAGAGAGACAGAGACAGGGAGAGGGGCAGAGACAATGAGAGAGAGAGAAACAGAGAACCAGAGAGGGGCAGAGACAATGAGAGAGAGACAGAGAGAGGGGCATAGACAATGAGAGGGAGAGACAGAGACAGAGAGAGGGGCGGAGACAATGAGAGAGAGTCAGAGAGAGGGGCAGAGACAATGAGAGAGAGAGAGACAGACAGAGAGCGGGGCAGAGACAATGAGAGGGGGAGACAGAGACAGAGAGAGGGGCGGAGACAATGAGAGAGAGAGTGACAGAGAGAGGGGCAGTGACAATGAGAGAGACAGACAGACAGAGGGGCAGAGACAATGAGAGAGAGAGACAGACAGAGAGAGGGCAGAGAGAATGAGAGAGAGAGACAGAGAGTGGCAGAAACAATGAGAGAGAGAGAGACAGACTGAGAGAGGGTCAGAGACAATGAGACAGAGAGACAGAGACAGAGAGAGGGGCAGAGACAAAAAGAGGGAGAGACAGACAGAGAGAGGCGCAGAAAGAAGGAGAGAAAAACAGAGACAGAGAGAGAGGCAGAAACAATGATAGAGAGACAGAGAGAGGGGCAGAGACAATGAGAGAGACAGAGAGAGGGGCAGAGACAATGAGAGAGAGACAGAGACAGAGAGAGCGGTAGAGATAATGAGAGGGAGAGACAGAGAGAGAGAGAGGGGCAGAGACAATGAGAGAGAGAGACAGAGACATGGGCAGAGAAAATGAGAGAGAGACAGAGACAAAGAGAGGGGCAGAGACAGAGGGAGAGACAGAGACAGAGAGAGTAGCAGAGACAATGAGAGAGAGAGACAGAGAGAGAGAGGGGCAGATATAATGAGAGAGAGAGACAGAATCAGAGGGGCAGTGAGAATGAGAGAGAGACAGAGACAGAGAGAGAGGCAGAGACAATGAGAGAGAGAGACAGAGAGACGGGCAGAAACAATGAGAGAGACAGACAGAGAGAGGGGCAAAGATAATGAGAGGGAGAGACAGAGACAGAGAGAGGGGCAGGGACAATGAGAGACAGAGACAGAGACAGAGATAGGCGGAGACAATAAGAGAGAGACAGACAGAGAGAGGGGCAGAAACAATGAGAGAGAGAGAGAGACAGAGACAGAGAGAGGGGCAGAGACAATGAGAGAGAGACAGACAGAGAGAGGGGTAGAAACACTGAGAGAGAAAGACAGAGATAGATGGGCAGAGACAATGAGAGAGAGAGACAGACAGGGAGAGGGGCAGAGACAATGAGAGAGAGAGAGAGAGAGAGAGAGGGGCATAGACAATGAGAGAGACAGACTGAGAGAGGGGCAGAGACAATGAGAGAAAGACAGATAGAGACAAAGAGAGGGGCAGAGACAATGAGAGGGAGAGACAGAGACAGAGAGAGGGGGAGAGAGAATGAGAGAGAGACACAGACAGAGAGAGGGGCAGAAAAAATGAGAGAGAGACAGAGACAGAGAGAGGGGCAGAGACAATGAGAGAGAGAGACAGACAGAGAGAGGGCAGGGAGAATGAGAGAGAGAGACAGAGGCAGAGAGTGGCAGAAACAATGAGAGAGAGAGACAGACTGAGAGAGGGGCAGAGACAATGAGAGAGAGCGACAGAGACAGAGAGAGGGGTAGAGACAAAAATAGGGAGAGACAGAGACAGAGAGAGGGGTAGAGACAATGAGAGGGAGAGAGACAGAGAGAGGCGCAGAAAGAAGGAGAGAGAGACAGAGACAGAGAGAGAGGCAGAAAGAATGATAGAGAGACAGAGACAGAGAGAGGGGCAGAGACAATGAGAGAGAGAGACAGAGAGATGGGCAGAGACAATGAGAGAGAGAGACAGAGACAGAGACAGGGGCAGAGAGAATGAGAGAGACAGAGACAGAGAGAGGGGCAGAAACAATGAGAGAGAGACAGACTGAGAGAGGGGCAGAGACAATGAGAGAGAGACAGACAGAGAGAGGGACAGAGACAATGAGAGAGAGAGACAGAGAGACGGGCAGAAACAATGAGAGAGACAGACAGAGAGAGGGGCAAAGATAATGAGAGGGAGAGACAGAGACAGAGAGAGGGGCAGGGACAATGAGAGACAGAGACAGAGACAGAGATAGGCGGAGACAATAAGAGAGAGACAGACAGAGAGAGGGGCAGAAACAATGAGAGAGAGAGAGAGACAGAGACAGAGAGAGGGGCAGAGACAATGAGAGAGAGACAGACAGAGAGAGGGGTAGAAACACTGAGAGAGAAAGACAGAGATAGATGGGCAGAGACAATGAGAGAGAGAGACAGACAGGGAGAGGGGCAGAGACAATGAGAGAGAGAGAGAGAGAGAGAGAGAGAGAGAGGGGCATAGACAATGAGAGAGACAGACAGAGAGAGGGGCAGAGACAATGAGAGGGAGAGACAGAGACAGAGAGAGGGGGAGAGAGAATGAGAGAGAGACACAGACAGAGAGAGGGGCAGAAAAAATGAGAGAGAGACAGAGACAGAGAGAGGGGCAGAGACAATGAGAGAGACAGAGACAGAGAGAGGTGCAAAGACAATGAGAGATAGAGAAGACAGGGAGAGGGGAAGAGACAATGAGAGAAAGAGAGACTGAGACAGAGAGAGGGCCAGAGACAATGAGAGAGAGAGAGAGGGACAGAGACAATGAGAGAGATAGACAGAGAGAGGGGCAGAGACAATGAGAGAGACAGACAGAGAGAGGGCCAGAGACAATGAGAGAGAGAGAGACAGAGAGAGGGGCAGAGACAATGAGAGAGACAGACAGAGAGAGGGGCAGAGACAATGAGAGAGACACACAGAGAGAGGGCAAGAGACAATGAGAGAGAGAGAGACAGAGAGAGGGGCAGAAAAAATGAGAGAGAGACAGAGACAGAGAGAGGGGCAGAGACAATGAGAGGGAGAGACAGAGACAGAGAGAGGGGCAGAAACAATGAGAGAGACAGAGACAGAGAGAGGTGCAAAGACAATGAGAGAGAGAGACAGACAGAGAGAGGGGCAGAAACAATGAGAGAGAGACAGAGACAGAGAGAGGGGCAGAGATAATGAGAGAGAGAGAGACAGACAGAGAGAGGGGCAGAGACAATGAGAGGGAGAGACAGAGACAGAGAGAGGGGCGGAGACAATGAGAGAGAGACAGAGAGAGACAGAGACAGAGAGAGGGGCAGAGATAATGAGAGAGTGACAGACAGAGACAGAGGCAGAGACAATGAGAGAGAGACAGACAGAGAGAGGGGCACAGAGAATGAGAGAGACAGAGACAGAGAGAGGGGTAGTGACAATGAGAGAGACAGAGAGACAGAGGGGCAGAGACAATGAGAGAGAGAGACAGACAGAGAGAGGGCAGGGAGAATGAGAGAGAGAGATAGAGGCAGAGAGTGGCAGAAACAATGAGAGAGAGAGACAGACTGAGAGAGGGGCAGAGACAATGAGAGAGAGCGACAGAGACAGAGAGAGGGGCAGAGACAAAAATAGGGAGAGACAGAGACAGAGAGAGGGGTAGAGACAATGAGAGGGAGAGAGACAGAGAGAGGCGCAGAAAGAAGGAGAGAGAGAGAGAGACAGAGAGAGAGGCAGAAAGAATGATAGAGAGACAGAGACAGAGAGAGGGGCAGGGCAGAGACAATGAGAGAGAGAGACAGAGAGATGGGCAGAGACAATGAGAGAGAGAGAGAGACAGAGACAGGGGCAGAGAGAATGAGAGAGACAGAGACAGAGAGAGGGGCAGAAAGAATGAGAGAGAGACAGACTGAGAGAGGGGCAGAGACAATGAGAGAGAGACAGACAGAGAGAGGGACAGAGACAATGAGAGAGAGAGACAGAGAGACGGGCAGAAACAATGAGAGAGACAGACAGAGAGAGGGGCAAAGATAATGAGAGGGAGAGACAGAGACAGAGAGAGGGGCAGGGACAATGAGAGACAGAGACAGATAGGCGGAGACAATAAGAGAGAGAGAGACAGAGAGAGGGGCAGAAACAATGAGAGAGAGAGAGACAGAAACAGAGAGAGGGGCAGAGACAATGAGAGAGAGACAGACAGAGAGAGGGGTAGAAACACTGAGAGAGAAAGACAGAGATAGATGGGCAGAGACAATGAGAGAGAGAGACAGACAGGGAGAGGGGCAGAGACAATGAGAGAGAGAGAGAGAGAGAGAGAGAGAGAGAGGGGCATAGACAATGAGAGAGACAGACAGAGAGAGGGGCAGAGACAATGAGAGAAAGACAGATAGAGACAAAGAGAGGGGCAGAGACAATGAGAGGGAGAGACAGAGACAGAGAGAGGGGAGAGAGAATGAGAGAGAGACACAGACAGAGAGAGGGGCAGAAAAAATGAGAGAGAGACAGAGACAGATAGAGGGGCAGAGACAATGAGAGGGAGAGACAGAGACAGAGAAAGCGGCAGAAACAATGAGAGAGACAGAGACAGAGAGAGGTGCAAAGACAATGAGAGATAGAGAAGACAGGGAGAGGGGAAGAGACAATGAGAGAAAGAGAGACTGAGACAGAGAGAGGGCCAGAGACAATGAGAGAGAGAGAGACAGAGAGAGGGACAGAGACAATGAGAGAGACAGACAGAGAGAGGGGCAGAGACAATGAGAGAGACAGAGAGACAGAGGGGCAGAGACAATGAGAGAGAGAGACAGACAGAGAGAGGGCCAGAGACAATGAGAGAGAGAGAGACAGAGAGAGGGGCAGAAAAAATGAGAGAGAGACAGAGACAGAGAGAGGGGCAGAGACAATGAGAGGGAGAGACAGAGACAGAGAGAGGGGCAGAAACAATGAGAGAGACAGAGACAGAGAGAGGTGCAAAGACAATGAGAGAGAGAGACAGACAGAGAGAGGGGCAGAAACAATGAGAGAGAGACAGAGACAGAGAGAGGGGCAGAGATAATGAGAGAGAGAGAGACAGACAGAGAGAGGGGCAGAGACAATGAGAGGGAGAGACAGAGACAGAGAGAGGGGCGGAGACAATGAGAGAGAGACAGAGAGAGGGCAGAGACAATGAGAGAGAGACAGAGACAGAGAGAGGGGCAGAGATAATGAGAGAGTGACAGACAGAGAGAGAGGCAGAGACAATGAGAGAGAGACAGACAGAGAGAGGGGCACAGAGAATGAGAGAGACAGAGACAGAGAGATGGGTAGTGACAATGAGAGAGACAGAGAGACAGAGGGGCAGAGACAATGAGAGAGAGAGACAGACAGAGAGAGGGCAGGGAGAATGAGAGAGAGAGACAGAGGCAGAGAGTGGCAGAAACAATGAGAGAGAGAGACAGACTGAGAGAGGGGCAGAGACAATGAGAGAGAGCGACAGAGACAGATAGAGGGGCAGAGACAAAAATAGGGAGAGACAGAGAGAGGGGTAGAGACAATGAGAGGGAGAGAGACAGAGAGAGGCGCAGAAAGAAGGAGAGAGAGACAGAGACAGAGAGAGAGGCAGAAAGAATGATAGAGAGACAGAGACAGAGAGAGGGGCAGAGACAATGAGAGAGAGAGACAGAGAGATGGGCAGAGACAATGAGAGAGAGAGAGAGACAGAGACAGGGGCAGAGAGAATGAGAGAGACAGAGACAGAGAGAGGGGCAGAAACAATGAGAGAGAGACAGACTGAGAGAGGGGCAGAGACAATGAGAGAGAGACAGACAGAGAGAGGGACAGAGACAATGAGAGAGAGACAGAGACAGAGAGAGCGGTAGAGATATTGAGAGGGAGAGACAGAGAGAGAGAGAGGGGCAGAGACAATGAGAGAGAGACTGAGACAGGGGCAGAGAAAATGAGAGAGAGACAGAGTCAAAGAGAGGGGCAGAGGGAGAGACAGAGACAGAGAGAGTAGCAGAGACAATGAGAGACAGAGACAAAGAGAGAGAGGGGCAGATATAATGAGAGAGAGAGACAGAATCAGAGAGAGGGGCAGAGAGAATGAGAGAGAGACAGAGACAGAGAGAGAGGCAGAGACAATGAGAGAGAAAGACAGAGAGAGGGGCAGAAACAATGAGAGACAGACAGACAGAGAGAGGGGCAGAGATAATGAGAGGGAGAGACAGAGACAGAGAGAGAGGCAGGGACAATGAGAGACAGAGACAGAGAGAGAGATAGGCGGAGACAATAAGAGAGAGACAGACAGAGAGAGGGGCAGAAACAATGAGAGAGAGAGAGACAGAGACAGAGAGAGGGGCAGAGACAATGAGAGAGAGACAGACAGAGAGAGGGGTAGAAACATTGAGAGAGAAAGACAGAGACAGATGGGCAGAGACAATGAGAGAGAGAGACAGACAGGTAGAGGGGTAGAGACAATGAGAGAAAGAGAGACTGAGACAGAGAGAGGGCCAGAGACAATGAGAGAGAGAGAGAGAGAGAGAGAGAGAGGGGCATAGACAATGAGAGAGACAGACAGAGAGAGGGGCAGAGACAATGAGAGAAAGACAGATAGAGACAAAGAGAGGGGCAGAGACAATGAGAGGGAGAGACAGAGACAGAGAGAGGGGGAGAGAGAATGAGAGAGAGACACAGACAGAGAGAGGGGCAGAAAAAATGAGAGAGAGACAGAGACAGAGAGAGGGGCAGAGACAATGAGAGGGAGAGACAGAGACAGTGAAAGGGGCAGAAACAATGAGAGAGACAGAGACAGAGAGAGGTGCAAAGACAATGAGAGAGAGAGACAGACAGAGAGAGGGGCAGAAACAATGAGAGAGAGACAGAGACAGAGAGAGGGGCAGAGATAATGAGAGAGAGACAGACAGAGAGAGGGGCAGAGACAATGAGAGAGAGACAGACTGAGAGAGGGGCAGAGACAATGAGAGAGAGAGACTGAGAGAGGGGCAGAGACAATGAGAGAGAGAGAGACAGAGACAGAGAGAGGGGTAGAGACAATGAGAGAGATACAGACAGACAGAGGGGCAGAGACAATGAGAGAGAGAGATAGACAGAGAGAGGGGCAGAGACAATGAGAGAGAGAGACAGTTTCAGAGAGAGGGCATAGATAATGAGAGAGAGACAGAGAGAAACAGAGGGTAGAGACAATGAGAGAGAGACAGAGAGAAACAGAGGGTAGAGAGAATGAGAGAGACAGACAGGGACACAGAGAGGGCCAGAGACAATGAGAGAGACAGACAGAGAGAGGGGCAGAGATAATGAGAGGGAGAGACAGAGACAGAGAGAGGGGCAGGGACAATGAGAGACAGAGACAGAGACAGAGAGATAGGCGGAGACAATAAGAGAGAGACAGACAGAGAGAGGGGCAGAAACAATGAGAGAGAGAGAGACAGAGACAGAGAGAGGGGCAGAGACAATGAGAGAGAGACAGACAGAGAGAGGGGTAGAAACATTGAGAGAGAAAGACAGAGAGATGGGCAGAGATAATGAGAGATAGAGACGACAGGGAGAGGGGAAGAGACAATGAGAGAAAGAGAGAGTGAGACAGAGAGAGGGCAAGAGACAATGAGAGAGAGAGAGACAGAGAGAGGGGCAGAGACAATGAGAGAGACAGACAGAGAGAGGGGCAGAGACAATGAGAGAGACAGACAGAGAGAGGGCCAGAGACAATGAGAGAGAGAGAGACAGAGAGAGGGGCAGAGACAATGAGAGGGAGAGAGACAGAGAGAGGTGCAGAGACAATGAGAGGGAGAGACAGAGACAGAGAGAGGGGGAGAGATAATGAGAGAGAGACACAGAGAGAGGGGCAGAAAAAATGAGAGAGAGACAGAGACAGAGAGAGGGGCAGAGACAATGAGAGGGAGAGACAGAGAGAGAGGCGGAGACAATAAGAGAGAGACAGACAGAGAGAGGGGCAGAAACAATGAGAGAGAGAGAGACAGAGACAGAGAGAGGGGCAGAGACAATGAGAGAGAGACAGACAAAGAGAGGGGTAGAAACATTGAGAGAGAAAGACAGAGACAGATGGGCAGAGACAATGAGAGAGAGAGACAGACAGGGATAGGGGCAGAGACAATGAGAGAAAGAGAGACTGAGACAGAGAGAGGGCCAGAGACAATGAGAGAGAGAGAGAGAGAGAGAGAGAGAGAGAGAGGCATAGACAATGAGAGAGACAGACAGAGAGAGGGGCAGAGACAATGAGAGAAAGACAGATAGAGACAAAGAGAGGGGCAGAGACAATGAGAGGGAGAGACAGAGACAGAGAGAGGGGGAGAGACAATGAGAGAGAGACACAGACAGAGAGAGGGGCAGAAAAAATGAGAGAGAGACAGAGACAGAGAGAGGGGCAGAGACAATGAGAGGGAGAGACAGAGACAGAGAGAGGGGCAGAAACAATGAGAGAGACAGAGACAGAGAGAGGTGCAAAGACAATGAGAGAGAGAGACAGACAGAGAGAGGGGCAGAAAGAATGAGAGAGAGACAGAGACAGAGAGAGGGGCAGAGAAAATGAGAGAGAGACAGACAGAGAGAGGGGCAGAGACAATAAGAGAGAGAGACAGACTGAGAGAGGCAGAGACAATGAGAGAGAGACAGACTGAGAGAGGGGCAGAGACAATGAGTGAGAGAGAGACAGAGACAGAGAGAGGGGTAGAGACAATGAGAGAGAGACAGACAGACAGAGGGGCAGAGAGAATGAGAGAGAGAGACAGTTGCAGAGAGAGGGCATAGACAATGAGAGAGAGACAGAGAGAAACAGAGGGTAGAGACAATGAGAGAGAGACAGAGAGAAACAGAGGGTAGAGACAATGAGAGAGACAGACAGGGACACAGAGAGGGCCAGAGACAATGAGAGAGAGACAGAGACAGAGAGAGGGGCAGAGACAATGAGAGAGAGAGACAGAGACAGAGAAAGGTGCAGAGACAATGAGGAGAGAGAGAGACAGAGAGAGGGGCAGAGATAATGAGACAGGGACAGAGAGAAAGAGAGGGGCAGAGACAGAGGGAGAGAGACAATCAGAGAAAGGGGCAGAAGCAATGAGAGAGAAAGAGACAGAGAGAGGGGCAGAGACAAGAAGAGAGAGGCAGACAGAGAGAGGGGCAGAGAGAGGGGCAGAAACAATGAGAGAGACAGAGACAGAGAGAGGGGCAGAGACAATGAGAGAGAGAGACAGAGAGAGGGGAAGAAACAATGAGAGAGAGAGACAGAGAGAGAGAGAGGGGCAGAGACAAGGAGAGGGAGAGATAGACAGAGAGAGGGGCAGAGACAATGAGAGAGATAGGCAGAGACAGAGGGAGGGGCAGAGACAATGAGAGAGAGACAGAGACAGAGAGAGGGGCAGAGACAATAAGAGAGAGACAGACAGAGAGAGGGGAGAGACAATGAGGGAAAGACATAGAGAGGGGCAGAGACAATGAGAGGGAGAGACAGAGACAGAGAGAGGGGCAGAGACAATGAGAGACAGAGACAGATACAGAGAGATAGGCAGAGACAATAAGAGAGAGACAGACAGAGAGAGGGGCAGAAACAATGAGAGAGAGACAGAGAGAGGGACAGAGACAATGAGAGAGAGAGACAGAGAGAGGGGAAGAGACAATGAGAGAGAGACAGACAGAGGGGCAGAGACAATGAGAGAGAGACAGACATAGAGACGGGCAGAGACAATGTGAGAGAGACAGACAGAGAGAGGGGAGAGACAATGAGGGAAAGACAGAGAGAGGGGCAGAGACAATGAGAGGGAGAGACAGAGACAGAGAGAGGGGCAGAGACAATGAGAGACAGAGACAGATACAGAGAGATAGGCAGAGACAATAAGAGAGAGACCGACAGAGAGAGGGGCAGAAACAATGAGAGAGAGACAGAGAGAGGGACAGAGACAATGAGAGGGAGAGACAGAGAGAGGGGCAGAAACAATGAGAGAGAGAGACAGAGACAGAGAGTGGGGCAGAGACAATGAGAGAGACAGAGACAGAGAGAGGGGTAAAATCAATGAGAGAGAGAGACAGACAGAGAGAGGGGCAGAGACAATGAGAGAGAGACAGAGAGAGAGAGGGGCAGAGACAATGAGAGAGAGACAGACAGAGAGAGGGGAGAGACAATGAGCGAAAGACAGAGAGAGGGGCAGAGACAATGAGAGGGAGAGACAGAGACAGAGAGAGGGGCAGAGACAATGAGAGACAGAGACAGAGACAGAGAGATAGGCAGAGACAACAAGAGAGAGACAGACAAAGAGAGGGACAGAAACAATGAGAGAGAGACAGAGAGAGGGACAGAGACAAGGAGACGGAGAGACAGACAGAGGGGCAGAAACAATGAGAGACAGAGACAGAGAGAGGGGCAGAAACAATGAGAGAGAGATAGACTGAGAGAGGGGCAGAGACAATGAGAGAGAGACAGACAGAGAGAGGGACAGAGACAATGAGAGAGAGACAGAGACAGAGAGAGCGGTAGAGATATTGAGAGGGAGAGACAGAGAGAGAGGGGCAGAGACAATGAGAGAGAGAGACAGAGACAGGGGCAGAGAAAATGAGAGAGAGACAGAGACAAAGAGAGGGGCAGAGGGAGAGACAGACAGAGAGTGTAGTATAGACAATGAGAGAAAGAGACAAAGAGAGAGAGGGGCAGATATAATGAGAGAGAGAGACAGAATCAGAGAGAGGGGCAGAGAGAATGAGAGAGAGACAGAGACAGAGAGAGAGGCAGAGACAATGAGAGAGAAAGACAGAGAGAGGGGCAGAAACAATCAGAGACAGACAGACAGAGAGAGGGGCAGAGATAATGAGAGGGAGAGACAGAGACAGAGAGAGGGGCAGGGACAATGAGAGACAGAGACAGAGAGAGAGATAGGCGGAGACAATAAGAGAGAGACAGACAGAGAGAGGGGCAGAAACAATGAGAGAGAGAGAGACAGAGACAGAGAGAGGGGCAGAGACAATGAGAGAGAGACAGACAGAGAGAGGGGTAGAAACATTGAGAGAGAAAGACAGAGACAGATGGGCAGAGACAATGAGAGAGAGAGACAGACAGGGAGAGGGGCAGAGATAATGAGAGAAAGAGAGACTGAGACAGAGAGAGGGCCAGAGACAATGAGAGAGAGAGAGAGAGAGAGAGAGAGAGAGAGAGGGGCATAGACAATGAGAGAGACAGACAGAGAGAGGGGCAGAGACAATGAGAGAAAGACAGATAGAGACAAAGAGAGGGGCAGAGACAATGAGAGGGAGAGACAGACACAGAGAGAGGGGCAGAGACAATGAGAGAGAGACACAGACAGAGAGAGGGGCAGAAAAAATGAGAGAGAGACAGAGACAGAGAGAGGGGCAGAGACAATGAGAGGGAGAGACAGAGACAGAGAGAGGGGCAGAAACAATGAGAGAGACAGAGACAGAGAGAGGTGCAAAGACAATGAGAGAGAGAGACAGACAGAGAGAGGGGCAGAAAGAATGAGAGAGAGACAGAGACAGTGAGAGGGGCAGAGAAAATGAGAGAGAGACAGACAGAGAGAGGGGCAGAGACAATGAGAGAGAGACAGACTGAGAGAGAGGCAGAGACAGAGAGAGACAGACTGAGAGAGGGGCAGAGACAATGAGAGAGAGAGAGACAGAGACAGAGAGAGGGGTAGAGACAATGAGAGAGAGACAGACAGACAGAGGGGCAGAGAGAATGAGAGAGAGAGACAGTTTCAGAGAGAGGGCATAGACAATGAGAGAGAGACAGAGAGAAACAGAGGGTAGAGACAATGAGAGAGACAGACAGGGACACAGAGAGGGCCAGAGACAATGAGAGAGAGACAGAGACAGAGAGAGGGGCAGAGACAATGAGAGAGAGAGACAGAGACAGAGAAAGATGCAGAGACAATGAGGAGAGAGAGAGACAGACAGAGGGGCAGAGATAATGAGATAGAGACAGAGAGAAAGAGAGGGGCAGAGACAGAGGGAGAGAGACAATCAGAGAAAGGGGCAGAAGCAATGAGAGAGAGAGAGACAGAGAGAGGGGCAGAGACAAGAAGAGAGAGGCAGACAGAGAGAGGGGCAGAGAGAGGGGCAGAAACAATGAGAGAGACAGAGACAGAGAGAGGGGCAGAGACAATGAGAGAGAGAGACAGAGAGGGGAAGAAACAATGAGAGAGAGAGACAGAGAGAGAGAGAGAGGCAGAGACAAGGAGAGGGAGAGATAGACAGAGAGAGGGGCAGAGACAATTAGAGAGATAGGCAGAGACAGAGGGAGGGGCAGAGACAATGAGAGAGAGACAGAGACAGAGAGAGGGGCAGAGAGAATAAGAGAGAGACAGACAGAGAGAGGGGAGAGACAATGAGGTAAAGACAGAGAGAGGGGCAGAGACAATGAGAGGGAGAGACAGAGACAGAGAGAGGGGCAGAGACAATGAGAGACAGAGACAGATACAGAGAACGCAAGAATTTTAATGTAAGGTCACCGACCTGTATACATTTTGGGTGCACGTGTTGCACACACAGCTTAACTAAAATAAAATAGGAAGAACGAAAACAATCCACATAATACACAGTGAGCTCACTGAGAACAAGTAAACTAAATGAAAAGCACAAGGCTGATATGTCTGTTTAGGGCTGAAAGTACTCTTCTCTCAGTCTTAATGCATAAAAAACAAACATTGCAACATCTCTGGTCACATTACAACTTTCGTTTTGCAGCAGAAATGATAATGACAGATTTCTAATATGTTGCATATGCTTGAGCAAATATTTCCTTCTAATATCATCATATAATGGACAAGCTGTTAGTACATGTAGTTCGTTCTCTATTCTACCACCACATGGGTAGTTTTTCAAAACATCACAATAACGCTGATTTATTTTTAGTTCATTTATACCAAAACGGAACTTAATGAAGGCCGATCTAAATTTACTGATGGTTAGATCAGATAAGTATTTTTCAGGTTGTAATAAGGATTTGAATGACCTATATGTTTCATAACGATTACTTCCGTTGAGTTTGCTTGCCCAGTCCTGTTTAAAGCCATCTATCATGCGTTGTTTGAATATTTTAAGAAAAGATAGGCAGAGACAATAAGAGAGAGACAGACAGAGAGAGGGGCAGAAACAATGAGAGAGAGACAGAGAGAGGGACAGAGACAATGAGAGAGAGAGACAGAGAGAGGGGAAGAGACAATGAGAGAGAGACAGACAGAGGGGCAGAGACAATGAGAGAGAGACAGACATAGAGACGGGCAGAGACAATGTGAGAGAGACAGACAGAGAGAGGGGAGAGACAATGAGGGAAAGACAGAGAGAGGGGCAGAGACAATGAGAGGGAGAGACAGAGACAGAGAGAGGGGCAGAGACAATGAGAGACAGAGACAGATACAGAGAGATAGGCAGAGACAATAAGAGAGAGACCGACAGAGAGAGGGGCAGAAACAATGAGAGAGAGACAGAGAGAGGGACAGAGACAATGAGAGGGAGAGACAGAGAGAGGGGCAGAAACAATGAGAGAGAGAGAGACAGAGACAGAGAGTGGGGCAGAGACAATGAGAGAGACAGAGACAGAGAGAGGGGTAAAATCAATGAGATAGAGAGACAGACAAGGAGAGGGGCAGAAACAATGAGAGAGAGACAGAGAGAGGGACAGAGACAATGAGAGGGAGAGAGAGAGAGGGGCAGAAACAATGAGAGAGAGAGACAGAGACAGAGAGTGGGGCAGAGACAATGAGAGAGACAGAGACAGAGAGAGGGGTAAAATCAATGAGAGAGAGAGACAGACAGAGAGAGGGGCAGAGACAATGAGAGAGAGACAGACAGAGAGAGGGGCAGAGACAATGAGAGAGAGACAGACAGAGAGAGGGGAGAGACAATGAGCGAAAGACAGAGAGAGGGGCAGAGACAATGAGAGGGAGAGACAGAGACAGAGAGAGGGGCAGAGACAATGAGAGACAGAGACAGAGACAGAGAGATAGGCAGAGACAACAAGAGAGAGACAGACAAAGAGAGGGACAGAAACAATGAGAGAGAGACAGAGAGAGGGACAGAGACAAGGAGAAGGAGAGACAGACAGAGGGGCAGAAACAATGAGAGAGAGAGAGACAGAGAGTGGGGCAGAGACAATGAGAGAGAGAGACAGACAGAGAGAGGGGCAGAAACATTGAGAGAGAGAGAGACAGAGACAGAGAGAGGGGCAGAGACAATGAGAGAGAGAGACAGACAGAGAGAGGGGCAGAGACAATGAGAGAGAGAAAGAGACAGAGGGGCAGAGACAATGAGAGAGAGAGACAGAGACAGAGAGGGGCAGAGACAATGAGAGAGAGAGAGACAGAGAGAGGGGCAGAGACAATGAGAGAGAGACAGAGAGAGGGGCAGAGATAATGAGAGTGAGACAGACACAGGGAGGGGCAGAGACAATGTGAGAGAGACAGACTGAGAGAGGGGAGAGACAATGAGAGAGAGACAGACAGAGACAGAGAGAGGGGAAGAGACAATATGAGAAAGACCGACAGATACAGAAAGAGGGGCAGAAAGAATCAGAGAGACAGAGAGAGAGAGAGAGAGAGAGGGGCAGAGAGAATGAGAGGGAGAGACAGAGAGAGGGGCAGAGACAATGAGAGGGAGAGACAGAGACAGAGAGAGGGGCAGAGACAATCAGAGAGACAGAGAGAGGGGCAGAAACAATGAGAGAGAGAGACAGAGACAGACAGAAGGGCAGAGACAATGAGAGAGAGACAGAGACAGAGAGAGGGGCAGAGACAATGAGAGAGAGAGACAGACAGAGAGACGGGCAGAAACAATGAGAGAGAGAGAGACAGAGACAGAGAGAGGGGCAGAGACAATGAGAGAGAGAGACAGAGACAGAGAGAGGGGAAGAAACAATGAGAGAGACAGAGAGTGGGGCAGAGACAATGAGAGAGAGAGACACAGAGAGGGGCAGAGATAATAAGAGAGAGACAGACAGAGAGAGGGGCAGAGAGAATGAGAGGGAGAGACAGAGACAGAGAGAGGGGCAGAGACAATGAGAGAGAGAGACAGAGACAGAGAGAGGGGCAGAGACAATGAGAGATAGAGAGACAGACAGAGGGGCAGAGAAAATGACAAAGAGAGGCAGAGACACAGAGAGGGGCAGAAACAAAGAGAGACAGACAGAGAGAGGGGCAGAGACAATGAGAGAGAGACAGAGAGAGAGAGAGGAGCAGAGACAATGAGAGAGAGAGACAGAGAGAGGGGCAGACACAATGAAAGAGACAGAGACAGAGAGAGGGGCAGAGAGAATGAGAGAAGGAGACAGACAGAGAGAGGGGCAGAGAGAATGAAAGAGAGAGACAGAGACAAACAGAGGGGCAGAGACAATGAGAGAGAGAGAGACAGAGAGAGGGGCAGAGACAATGAGAGAGAGAGAGACAGAGAGAGGGGAAGAGACAATGAGAGAAGAGAGAGACAAAGACAGAGAGAGGGGCAGAAACAATGAGAGAGAGAGAGACAGAGAGAGGGGCAGAGACAATGAGAGAGAGACAGAGACAGAGAGAGGGGCAGAGACAATGAGAGAGAGAGAGAGAGACAAAGACAGAGAGAGGGGCAGAAACAATGAGAGAGAAACAGACAGAGAGAGGGGCAGAGACAAAGAGAGAGAGACAGACAGAGAGAGGGGCAGAGACAATGAGAGGGAGACAGAGACAAAGAGAGGGGCAGAGAAAATGAGAGACAGAGAGGACACAGAGAGGGGCAGAGAATGAGAGAGAGACAGAGACAGAGGGAGGTGCAGAGACAATGAGAGAGAGAGACAGAGAGAGGTGCAGAGACAATGAGGAGAGACAGAGACAGAGAGATGGGCAGAGACAATGAGAAAGAGACAGAGACAAAGAGAGGGGCAGAGACAGATGGAGAGATAGAGAGAGAGAGAGGAGGAGAGACAATGAGAGAGACATAGACAGAGAGAGGGGCAGAGACAATGAGAGAGAGAGACAGACAGAGAGAGGGGCAGAGACAATGAAAGAGAGAGACAGACAGAGAGAGGGGCAGAGACAATGAAAGAGAGAGACAGAGACAAACAGAGGGGCAGAGACAATGAGAGAGACAGACAGGGACACAGAGAGGGCCAGAGACAATGAGAGAGAGAGACAGAGACAGAGAGAGGTGCAGAGACAATGAGAAGGAGAGACAGAGACAGAGGGGCAGAGACAAAGACACAGAGACAGAGACAAAGAGAGGGGCAGAGATAGAAGGAGAGACAGAGACAGAGAGAGGAGCAGATACAATGAGAGAGAGAGACAGAGACAGGGAGAGGGGCAGAGACAATGAGAGAAAGAGACAGACAGAGAGAGGGGCAGGGACAATGAGAGAGAGACAGAGACAGAGGGGCAGAGACAATGAGAGAGAGAGACAGAGACAGAGAGGGGCAGAGACAATGAGAGAGAGAGAGACAGAGAGAGGGGCAGAGACAATGAGAGAGAGACAGAGACAGAGAGAGGGGCAGAGATAATGAGAGAGAGACAGACAGAGAGAGGGGCAGAGACAATGTGAGAGAGACAGACTGAGAGAGGGGCAGAGACAATGAGAGAGAGACAGACAGAGACAGATAGAGGGGCAGAGACAATATGAGAAAGACAGACAGATACAGAAAGAGGGGCAGAAACAATCAGAGAGATAAAGAGAGAGAGAGAGAGAGAGAGGGGGGGGGGCAGAGAGAATGAGAGGGAGAGACAGAGAGAGGGGCTGAGACAATGAGAGGGAGAGACAGAGACAGGGAGAGGGGCAGAGACAATGAGAGAGAGACAGAGAGAGGGGCAGAAACAATGAGAGAGAGAGACAGAGACAGAGAGAGGTGCAGAGACAATGAGAGAGAGACAGAGACAGAGAGAGGGGCAGAGACAATGAGAGAGAGAGACAGACAGAGAGACGGGCAGAAACAATGAGAGAGAGAGAGAGACAGAGACAGAGAGAGGGGCAGAGAGAATGAGAGAGACAGAGACAGAGCGAGGGGCAGAAACAATGAGAGAGACAGAGAGTGGGGCAGAGACAATGAGAGAGAGAGACACAGAGAGGGGCAGAGATAATAAGAGAGAGATAGACAGAGAGAGGGGCAGAGACAATCAGAGAGAGACAGACAGAGAGAGGGGCAGAGACAATGAGAGAGAGAGACAGAGACAGAGAGAGGGGCAGAGACAATGAGAGAGAGAGAGAGAGACAGAGAGAGGGGCAGAGAAAATGACAGAGAGAGGCAGAGACACAGAGAGGGGCAGAAACAAAGAGAGACAGACAGAGAAAGGGGCAGAGACAATGAGAGAGAGACAGAGAGAGAGAGAGAGAGGAGCAGAGACAATGAGAGAGAGAGACAGAGAGAGGGGCAGAAACAATGAAAGAGACAGAGACAGAGAGAGGGGCAGAGACAATGAGAGAGAGAGACAGACAGAGAAAGGGGCAGAGAGAATGAAAGAGAGAGACAGAGACAAACAGAGGGGCAGAGACAATGAGAGACAGAGACTAAGAGAGGGGCAGAGACAATGAGAGAGAGAGAGACAGAGAGAGGGGCAGAGGCAATGAGAGAAGAGAGAGAGACAAAGACAGAGAGAGGGGCAGAAACAATGAGAGAGAGACAGACAGAGAGAGGGGCAGAGACAAAGAGAGAGAGACAGACAGAGAGAGGGGCAGAGACAATGAGAGAGAGACAGAGACAAACAGAGAGGCAGAGACAATGAGAGAGACAGAGAGGACACAGAGAGGGGCAGAGACAATGAGAGAGAGACAGAGACAGAGGGAGGGGCAGAGACAATGAGAGAGAGACAGAGACAGAGGGAGGGGCAGAGACAATGAGAGAGAGAGACAGAGAGAGGTGCAGAGACAATGAGGAGAGACAGAGACAGAGAGATGAGCAGAGACAATGAGACAGAGACAGAGACAAAGAGAGGGTCAGAGACAGATGGAGAGACAGAGAGAGAAAGAGGAGGAGAGACAATGAGAGAGACATAGACAGAGGGGCAGAGACAATGAGAGGGAGAGAGAGACAGAGAAAGGGGCAGAAACAATGAGAGAGAGAGACACAGACAGAGAGAGGGGCAGAGACAATGAAAGAGAGAGACAGACAGAGAGAGGGGCAGAGACAATGAAAGAGAGAGACAGAGACACAGAGAGGGGCAGAGACAAAGAGACAGAGACAGAGACAAAGAGAGGGGAAGAGATACACGGAGAGACAGAGACAGAGAGAGGAGCAGATACAATGAGAGAGAGAGAGAGACAGAGACAGGGAAAGGGGCAGAGACAATGAGAGAGAGACAGAGACAGGGAGAGGGGTAGAGACAATGAGAGAGAGAGACAGAGACAGGGAGAGTGGCAGAGACAATGAGAGAGAGAGAAAGAGATAGAGAGAGGGGCAGAGACAATGAGAGAGAGACAGACAGAGAGAGGGGCAGAAACAATGAGAGAGAGAGACAGTCAGAGAGAGGGGCAGAAACAATGAGAGACAGAGAGACAGAGAGAGGGCTAGAGACAATGAGAGAGAGAGAGAGACAGAGAGAGGGGCAGAGACAATGAGAGAGAGAGAGAGACAGAGAGAGGGGTAGAGACAATGAGAGAGAGAGAGAGAGAGAAGAGGAGATACAATGTAGAGAGAGAGAGACAGAGACAGGGAGAGGGGCAGAGACAATGAGAGAGAGAGACAGACAGAGGGGAAGGGACAATGAGAGAGAGACAGAGAGAGAGGGGCAGAGACAATGAGAGAGAGAGACAGAGACAGAGAGGGGCAGAGAGAATGAGAGAGAGAGAGACAGAGAGAGGGCAGAGACAATGTGAGAGAGACAGACTGAGAGGGGGCAGAGACAATGAGAGAGAGACAGACAGAGACAGAGAGGGGCAGAGACAATATGAGAAAGAGAGACAGATACAGAAAGAGGGGCAGAAACAATCAGAGAGATAAAGAGAGAGAGAGAGAGAGAGAGAGAGAGGGGGGCAGAGAGAATGAGAGGGAGAGACAGAGAGAGGGGCTGAGACAATGAGAGGGAGAGACAGAGACAGGGAGAGGGGCAGAGACAATGAGAGAGAGACAGAGACAGAGAGAGGGGCAGAGACAATGAGAGAGAGAGACAGAGAGAGAGACAGGCAGAAACAATGAGAGAGAGAGAGAGAGACAGAGACAGAGAGAGGGGCAGAGACAATGAGAGAGAGAGACAGAGACAGAGCGAGGGGCAGAAACAATGAGAGAGACAGAGAGTGGGGCAGAGACAATGAGAGAGAGAGACACAGAGAGGGGCAGAGATAATAAGAGAGAGACAGACAGAGAGAGGGGCAGAGACAATGAGAGAGAGAGAGAGAGACAGAGAGAGAGGAGCAGAGACAATGAGAGAGACAGACAGAGAAAGGGGCAGAGAGAATGAAAGAGAGAGACAGAGACAAACAGAGGGGCAGAGACAATGAGAGACAGAGACTAAGAGAGGGGCAGAGACAATGAGAGAGAGAGAGACAGAGAGAGGGGCAGAGACAATGAGAGAAGAGAGAGAGACAAAGACAGAGAGAGGGGCAGAAACAATGAGAGAGAGACAGACAGAGAGAGGGGCAGAGACAATGAGAGAGAGACAGAGACATAGAGAGGGGCAGAGACAATGAGAGACAGAGAGACAAAGACAGAGAGAGGGGCAGAAACAATGAGAGAGAGACAGACAGAGAGAGGGGCAGAGACAAAGAGAGAGAGACAGACAGAGAGAGGGGCAGAGACAATGAGAGAGAGACAGAGACAAACAGAGAGGCAGAGACAATGAGAGAGACAGAGAGGACACAGAGAGGGGCAGAGACAATGAGAGAGAGACAGAGACAGAGGGAGGGGCAGAGACAATGAGAGAGAGAGACAGAGAGAGGTGCAGAGACAATGAGGAGAGACAGAGACAGAGAGATGAGCAGAGACAATGAGACAGAGACAGAGACAAAGAGAGGGTCAGAGACAGATGGAGAGACAGAGAGAGAGAGAGAGGAGGAGAGACAATGAGAGAGACAAAGACAGAGAGAGGGGAAGAGACAATGAAAGAGAGAGACAGACAGAGAGAGGGGCAGAGACAATGAAAGAGAGAGACAGAGACACAGAGAGAGGCAGAGACAGAGACAGAGACAGAGACAAAGAGAGGGGCAGAGATAGACGGAGAGACAGAGACAGAGAGAGGAGCAGATACAATGAGAGAGAGAGAGAGACAGAGACAGGGAAAGGGGCAGAGACAATGAGAGAGAGACAGAGACAGGGAGAGGGGTAGAGACAATGAGAGAGAGAGACAGAGACAGGGAGAGTGGTAGAGACAATGAGAGAGAGAGAAAGAGATAGAGAGAGGGGCAGAGACAATGAGAGAGAGAGACAGTCAGAGAGAGGGGCAGAAACAATGAGAGAGAGAGAGAGGGCCAGAGACAATGAGAGAGAGAGAGAGACAGAGAGAGGGGCAGAGACAATGAGAGAGAGAGAGACAGAGAGAGGGGTAGAGACAATGAGAGAGAGAGAGACAGATAGAAGAGGAGATACAATGAGAGAGAGAGACAGAGACAGGGAGAGGGGCAGAGACAATGAGAGAGAGAGACAGAGACAGGGAGAGGGGCAGAGACAATGAGAGAGAGAGACAGAGATAGAGAGAGGGGCAGAGACAATGAGAGAGAGAAAGACAGAGAGAGGGGCAGAAACAATGAGAGAGACAGACAGAGGGGCAGAGACCATGAGAGAGACAGACAGAGAGAGGGGCAGAAAGAATGAGAGAGACAGACAGAGAGAGGGGCAGAGACCATGAGAGAGAGACAGACAGAGAGAGGGGCAGAGACAATGAGAGAGAGACAGAGAGAGGGGCAGAGACAATGAGAGAGAGAGACAGAGACAGAGAGAGGGGCAGAGAAAATGACAGAGAGAGGCAGAGACACAGAGAGGGGCAGAAACAAATAGAGACAGACAGAGAGAGGGGCAGAAACAATGAAAGAGACAGAGACAGAGAGAGGGGCAGAGACAATGAGAGAGAGAGACAGAGAGAGGGGCAGAGAGAATGAGAGAGAGAGAGACAAAGACAGAGAGAGGGGCAGAGACAATGAGAGAGAGAGAGACAGAGAGAGGGGCAGAAACAATGAAAGAGACAGAGACAGAGAGAGGGGCAGAGACAATGAGAGAGAGAGACAGAGAGAGGGGCAGAGAGAATGAGAGAGAGAGAGACAAAGACAGAGAGAGGGGCAGAAACAATGAGAGAGAGACAGACAGAGAGAGGGGCAGAGACAATGAGAGAGAGACAGACAGAGAGAGGGGTAGAGATAATCAGAGAGAGACAGAGACAAACAGAGAGGCAGAGACAATGAGAGAGAGAGAGAGGACACAGAGAGGGGCAGAGACAATGAGAGAGAGACAGAGACAGAGGGAGGGGCAGAGACAATGAGAGAGAGAGACAGAGAGAGGTGCAGAGACAATGATGAGAGAGAATGAATGAATGAATGAATGGTTTATTCATTTATAGGCCATTGCCCCTTATGAAAGGGTGTCACAATTTTTTCATAAACATTGCATCGTGTATTGAAAAATGACATTCGTTCAGATAATATAAATATAACATACCTTAATTTTAAGTAATATTTATGTCCTCACCTTAGTAATACATAATGCACATCATGAAACATATTGTATTCAAATGACATTTATACACTTAAATGATATATGATATACGCTAAATGATAACTCTTACATGCGTAGCTAATGACACTCAGTTACGTTATACATATCGTCCGTATGTAGTCGTTACTGGATACACTAAGACATAAGAACAGATCGGAGCTTAAACGATTTATACAGATAAATTGATAGGTTTCTAATAGTTTGTTCATGCGCTGATGCCATAAGTAACGACAGTCTAAACTGACTTGGGAACTTAAAATATTTCAATGGTATGTACTGTACTCTTAAATTATACAAGACAGGGCAGGACAGAACAAAATGCACCTCATTTTCTTTCTCCATCTGGCAAAGTGGACATAATAAGTCAGCCTCGTTCTGCATTCTATAACGATAACTATGTTCAGCAATATCGGAAATGCCCAGTCTGAATCTTGTCATTGTATACCTTAAATATCTATCTAGATTCATTAGTAAATATGTTTTGATATCAGGTATAGTGCAAAAAGTTCTGTAAACATTAAATCTTTCACTATTTTTTACATGAAAGTCCCATTCTTGCCATCTACACAGAATTAACCTTTCCTTGAAAACCCGAAGAAACTCATCAATCCCTTCCACACCTTGGTTAAGCCATACATAACCAAAACCAAACATGAACAACTTAGAACGTATGTTAGTAGCCCAGTTTGTTTTACCACGTGCATCAAGATCGAATAACATTTTGTAGGCTTTGTGAGGTAATCTAGACTCATGCATTCTTACTAATTTTAGCCAGTACTTAATGCACTTCATAACTGAATTTATATAAATAGGATACCTGTTTGTTTCTCCATATACAAAATCATTAGGTGTTCGTGTTTCTACACCCAGAGGACACAGAGAGGGGCAGAGACAATGAGAGAGAGGCAGAGACAGAGGGAGGGGCAGAGACAATGAGAGAGAGAGACAGAGAGAGGTGCAGAGACAATGATGAGAGAGAGAGACAGAGAGATGGGCAGAGACAATGAGACAGAGACAGAGACAAAGAGAGGGGCAGAGACAGATGGAGAGACAGAGAGAGAGGAGGAGAGACAATGAGAGAGACACAGACAGAGAGAGGGGCAGAGACAATGAAAGAGAGAGACAGAGAGAGGGGCAGAGACAATGAAAGAGAGAGACAGAGACACAGAGAGGGGCAGAGACAATGAGAGAGAGAGATAGACAGAGAGAGGGGCAGAGACAATGAGAGAGAGACAGAGACAAACAGAGGGGCAGAGACAATGAGAGAGAGACAGACAGGGACACAGAGAGGGCCAGAGACAATGAGAGAGAGACAGAGACAGACAGAGGGGTAGAGACAATGAGAGAGAGACAGAGACAGAGAGAGGGGCAGAGACAATGAGAAGGAGAGACAGTGACAGAGAGAGGGGCAGAGACAATGAGACAGAGACAGAGAGAAAGAGAGGGGCAGAGATAGAGGGAGAGACAGAGACAGAGAGAGGAGCAGATACAACGAGAGCGAGAGAGACAGAGACAGGGAGAGGGGCAGAGACAATGAGAGAGAGAGACAGAGACAGGGAGAGAGGCAGAGACAATGAGAGAGAGAGAGAGAGAGAGGGACAGGGAGAGGAGCAGAGACAATGAGAGAGCCAGAGATAGAGAGAGGGGCAGAGACAATGAGAGAGACAGAGACAGAGAGAGGGGCAGAGACAATGAGAGAGAGAGAGACAGACAGTGAGAGGGGCAGAGACAATGAAAGAGAGAGACAGAGACAGAGAGAGGGGCAGAGACAATGAGAGAGAGAGAGAGACAGAGAGAGGGGTAGAAACAATGAGAGAGAGACAGAGAGACAGAGGGGCAGAGAAAATGAGAGAGAGACAGAGACAGAAAGAGGGGCAGATACAATGAGAGAGACAGAGAGACAGAGACAGATAAAGGGACAGAGACAATGAGAGACAGAGAAAAAGAGAGGGGCAGAGACAATGAGAGGGAGAGACAGAGACAGAGAGAGAGAGGCAGAGACACTGAGAGAGAGACAGACAGAGAGAGGGGCAGAGACAATGAGAGAGAGAGACAGAGAGAGGGGCAGAGAAAATGAGAGAAAGAGACAGAGACAGAGAGAGGGGCAGAAACAATAAGAGAGAGACAGAGACAGAGAGAGGGGCAGAGACAATGAGAGGGAGAGAGAAAGAGAGGGGCAGAAACAATGAGAGAGAGAGTCAGAGACAGAGAGAGGGCCAGACAATGAGAGAGAGAGAGAGAGAGACAGAGACAGAGAGAGGGGCAGAGACAATGAGAGAGAGAGAGACAGAGAGAGGGGCAGAGACAATGAGAGAGACAGAGACAGAGAGAGGGGCAGAGATAATGAGAGAGAGACAGAGAGAGGGGCACAGACAATGAGAGAGAGACAGACTGAGAGAGGGGCAGATACAATGAGAGACAGAGAGACAGAGGGGCAGAGACAATGAGAGAGAGAGACAGAGACAGAGAGAGGGGCAGAGACAATGAGAGATAGAGAGGGATAGAGAGGGCAGAGACAATGAGAGGCACAGAGAGAGAGAGAGACGGGCAGAGATAATGAGAGAGAAAGACAGAGACAGAGAGAGGTGCAGAGACAATGAGAAGGAGAGACAGATTCAGTGAGAGGGGCAGAGACAATGAGACAGAGACAGAGACAAAGAGAGGGGCAGAGACAGAGGGAGAGACAGAGACAGAGAGAGGAGCATATACAACGAGAGAGAGAGACAGAGACACGGAGAGGGGCAGAGACAATGAGAGAGAGAGAGACAGGGAGAGGGGCAGAGACAATGAGAGAGATAGAGAGAGGGGCAGAGACAATGAGAGAGACAGACAGAGAGAGGGGCAGAGACAATGAGAGAGAGACAGTCAGAGAGAGGGGCAGAAAGAATGAGAGACAGAGAGACAGAGAGAGGGGCAGAGACATTGAGAGAGAGAGACAGAGAGAGAGAGAGCGGCAGAGACAATGTGAGAGAGAGACAGAGACAGAGAGAGGCGCAGAGACAATGAGAGAGAGACAGAGAGAGGGGCAGAGAAAATGAGAGAGAGACAGATAGAGACAGAAAGAGGGGCAGAGACAATGAGAGGGAGAGACAGAGACAGAGACAGAGATAGACAGAGAGAGGGGCAGAGACAATGAGAGAGAGAGACAGAGAGAGGGGCAGAAAAAATGAGAGAGAGACAGAGACAGAGAGAGGGGCAGAAACAATGAGAGAGAGACAGAGACAAAGAGAGGGGCAGAGAAAATGAGAGACAGAGACAGAGAGAGGGGCAGAAACAATAAGAGAGAGACAGAGACAGAGAGAGGGGCAGAGACAATGAGAGGGAGAGACACAGACAGAGAGAGGGGCAGAGACAATGAGAGAGAGACAGACAGACAGACAGAGAGAGGGGCAGAGACAATGAGAGAGAGACACAGAGAGGGGCAGAGACAATGAGAGAGAGACAGACAGAGAGAGGGGCAGAGACAATGAGAGAGACAGACAGAGAGAGGGGCAGAAACAATGAGAGAGAGAGAGAAAGACAGAGAGAGGGGCAGAGACAATGAGAGAGACAGACAGACATAGAAATGGGCAGAGACAATGAGAGAGAGAGACAGAGACAGGGAGAGGGGCCGAGACAATGAGAGAGAGAGACAGAGACAGGGAGAGTGGCAGAGACAATGAGAGAGAGAGACAGAGAGGGGCAGAGACAATGAGAGAGAGACAGACAGAGAGAGGGGCAGAGACAATGAGAGAGAGAGACAGTCAGAGAGAGGCGCAGAAACAATGAGAGACAGAGAGAGGGCCAGAGACAATGAGAGAGAGAGAGACAGAGAGACGGGCAGAGACAATGAGAGAGAGAGAGAGAGGGGGGGGCAGAGATAATGAGAGAGAGAGAGACAGAGAAAAGAGGAGATACAATGAGAGAGAGAGAGAGACAGAGACAGGGAGAGAGGCAGAGACAATGAGAGAGACAGAGACAGGGAGAGGGGCAGAGACAATGAGAGAGAGAGACAGAGACAGGGAGAGTGGCAGAGACAATGAGAGAGAGAGACAGAGATAGAGAGAGGGGCAGAGACAATGAGAGAGAGACAGACAGAGAGAGAGGCAGAAACAATGAGAGAGACAGACAGAGTGAGGGGCAGAAACAATGAGAGGGAGAGACAGAGATAGAGAGAGGGGCAGAGACAATGAGAAAGAGAGACAGAGACAGAGAGAGGGGTAGAGAAAATGACAGAGACAGGCAGAGACACAGAGAGGGGCAGAGACAATGAGAGAGACAGACAGAGAGAGGGGCAAAGAAAATGACAGAGACAGGCAGAGAGAGGAGCAGAGACAATGAGAGACAGAGACACAGAGAGGGGCAGAGACAATGAGAGAGACAGACAGAGAGAGGGGCAAAGAAAATGACAGAGACAGGCAGAGACACAGAGAGGGGCAGAAAGAAAGAGAGACAGAGACAGAGAGAGGGGCAGAGACAATGAGAGAGAGAGACAGAGAGAGAGAGGGGCAGAGAGAATGAAAGAGAGAGACAGAGACAGAGGGGCAGAGATAATGAGAGACAGAGACTAAGAGAGGGGCAGAGACAATGAGAGAGAGAGCGACAGAGAGAGGGGCAGAGACAATGAGAGAGAGACAGACAGAGAGAGGGGTAGAGACAATGAGAGAGAGACAGACAGAGACAGGGGCAGAGACAATGAGAGAGAGACAGACAGAAAGAGGGGCAGAAACAATGAGAGAGACAGAGACAGAGAGAGGAGCAGAGACAATGAGAGAGAGAGACAGACAGAGAGAGGGGCAGAGACAATGAGAAAGAGAGAGACAGACACAGTGAGGGGTAGAGACAATGAGAGGGAGAGACCGAGACAGAGAGAGGGGCAGAGACAATGAGAGAGGCAGAGACAGAGAGAGGGGTAGAGACAATGAGAGAGAGAGACAGAGACAGAGAGAGGGGCAGAAACAATTAGAGAGAGAGACAGAGACAGAGAGAGGTGCAGAGACAATGAGAGGGAGAGAACACTGAACACTGAACACTTTAATGTCGATAGCTTTACAGCCCTAATGACATGGGGGTTCATAATACAAATAACAACATGCATTAATAGTAATAATATTGATGAAAACCAAAGCCAAAACGAAATCAGTCAATCTGTGCAACAAAGTGCAGTTCGACCATCCATTCAAAGTAATGGCATGTAGTGAGAAATAACAACAAAAAACATATATAAATGTATAACATGAATATTTTCCATATGAGAATGACAACACAGATTTCAATTTTCACAATGAGCAACACCTGAAACTATTTTATGATTGTTGTTTTTTTTCGTCGCATGTTATTCGCTTCGGCAATATATTTTGCAAGTGACTGTAGTGAAGTTTCCTGATTTAGATTAAGCACTCCAAAAATATCTTCATTCTTTCCTAAATTTGTTTTAAATACAACACATTTTTCTCGAATATCGTCATAAGCTTTACAACTAAACAAAAAATGTAATTCATCCTCCCTGAGAGGGAGAGACAGACAGAGAGAGGGGCAGAAACAATGAAAGAGACAGAGACAGAGAGAGGGGTAGAGACAATGAGAGAGAGAGACAGACCGAGAGAGAGGCAGAGACAATGAGAGAGAGAGAGACAGAGACAGAGAGAGGGGCAGAGAGAATGAGAGAGAGACAGAGACAGAGAGAGGGCCAGAAACAATGAGCGAGAGACAGACAGAGAGAGGGGCAGAGAATGAGAGAGAGAGAGACAGAGACAGAGAGAGGGGCAGAGACAAAGAGAGGGAGAGACAGAGACAGAGAGAGGGGCAGAGACAATGAGAGAGAGAGACAGAGACAAAGAGAGGGCAGAGATAGAGGGAGAGAGAGAGACAGAGAGAGGAGCAGAGACAATGAGAGAGAGAGACAGAGACAGGGAGAGGGGCAGAGACAATGAGAGAGAGAGACAGAGACAGGGAGAGGGGCAGAGACAATGAGAGAGAGAGACAGAGGCAGGAAGAGGGGCAGAGACAATGAGAGAGAGAGACAGAGACAGAGGGAGGAGCAGAGACAATGAGAGAGAGACAGACAGAAAGAGGGGCAGAGACAATGAGAGAGAGACAGTCAGAGAGAGGGGCAGAAACAGTGAGAGACAGACAGAGAGAGGGGCAGAGACAATGAGAGAGAGACAGACAGAGAGAGGGGCAGAGACAATGAGAGAGAGAGACAGAGAGAGGGGCAGAGACAATGAAAGAGAGAGACAGAGACAGAGAGAGGGGCAGAGACAATGAGAGACAGAGACTAAAAGAGGGGCACAGAAAATGAGAGACAGAGAGACAGAGAGAGGGGCAAAGATAATGAGAGAGAGACAGAGACAGAGAGAGGGGCAGAGACAATGAGAGAGAGAGAGAGAGAGACAGAGAGAGGGGCAGAAACAATGAGAGAGAGACAGAGAGAGAGAGGGGCAGAAAAAAGGAGAGAGAGACAGACAGAGACAGAAAGAGGGCAGAGACAATGAGAGGGAGACAGACAGAGAGAGGGGCAGAGACAATGAGAGAGAGACAGTCAGAGAGAGGGGCAGAAACAATGAGACAGAAAGAGACAGAGAGAGGGGCAGAGACATTGAGAGAGAGAGACAGAGAGAGAGAGAGACCGGTAGAGACAATGTGAGAGAGAGACAGAGACAGAGAAAGGGGCAGAGACAATGAGAGAGAGACAGACAGAAAGAGGGGTAGAAACAATGAGAGAGAGACAGAGAGAGAGAGGGGCAGTGACAATGAGAGACAGACAGAGAGAGGGGCAGAGACAATGAGAGAGAGACAGACACAAAAAGAGGGGCAGAGACAATGAGAGAGACAGATAGGGACACAGAGAGGGCCAGAGACAATGAGAGAGAGACAGAGACAGAGAGAGGGGCAGAGAGAATGAGATAGATAGAGAGACAGAGAAGTGCAGAGACAATGAGGAGAGAAAGAGACAGAGAGAGGGGCAGAGACAATGATACAGAGACAGAGAGAAAGAGAGGGGTAGAGACAGAGGGAGAGACAGAGATAGAGAGGAGGAGAGACAATGAGGGAGAGAGAGACAGAGACAGGGAGAGGGGCAGAGACAATGAGAGAGAGAGACAGTCAGAGAGAGGGGCAGAGACAATGAGAGAGAGAGAGATACAAAGAGAGAGAGGGGCAGAGACAATCAGAGGGAGAGACAGAGATAGAGAGAGGGGAGAGACAATGAGAGATAGACAGAGAGAGGGGCAGAGAGAATGAGAGAGAGAGAGACACAGAGAGAGGGGCAGAGACAATGAGAGGGAGAGACAGAGACAGAGAGAGGGGCAGACACAATGAAAGAGAGACAGACAGAGAGAGGGGTAGAGACAATGAGAGAGAGAGACAGAGACAGAGAGAGGCGCAGAGACAATGAGAGAGACAGAGATAGAGAGAGGGGCTGAGACAATGAGAGAGAGAGACAGACAGAGAGAGGGGCAGAAACAAGGAGAGAGAGAGACAGAGACAGAGAGAGGGGCAGAGACAATGAGAGGGAGAGAACACTGAACACTGAACACTTTAATGTCGATAGCTTTACAGCCCTAATGACATGGGGGTTCATAATACAAATAACAACATGCATCAATAGTAATAATATTGATGAAAACCAAAGCCAAAACGAAATCAATCAATCTGTGCAACATAGTGCAGTTCGACCATCCATTCAAAGTAATGGCATGTACTGAGAAATAACAACAAAAAACATATATAAATGTATAAGATGAATATTTTCCATATGAGAATGACAACACAGATTTCAATTTTCACAATGAGCAACACCTGATACTATTTTATGATTGTTGTTTTTTTTCGTCGCATGTTATTCGCTTCGCCAATATATTTTGCAAGTGACTGTAGTGAAGTTTCCTGATTTAGATTAAGCACTCCAAAAATATCTTCATTCTTTGCTAAATTTGTTTTAAATACAACACATTTTTCTCGAATATCGTCATAAGCTTTACAACTGAACAAAAAATGTAATTCATCCTCCCTGAGAGGGAGAGACAGACAGAGAGAGGGGCAGAAACAATGAAAGAGACAGAGACAGAGAGAGGGGTAGAGACAATGAAAGAGAGAGACAGACAGAGAGAGGGGCAGAGACAATGAGAGAGAGACAGAGACAGAGAGAGGGGCAGAGAGAATGAGAGAGAGAGAGAGACTGAGACTGAGAGAGGTGCAGAAACAATGAGAGAGAGACAGACAGAGAGAGGGGCAGAGACAATGAGAGAGAGAGAGACAGAGACAGAGAGAGGGGCAGAGACAAAGAGAGGGAGAGACAGAGACAGAGAGAGGGGCAGAGACAATGAGAGAGAGACAGAGACAAAGAGAGGGGCAGAGATAGAGGGAGAGACAGAGACAGAGAGAGGAGCAATGAGAGAGAGAGACAGAGACAGAGAGAGGGGCAGAGACAATGAGAGACAGAGACTAAGAGAGGGGCAGAGACAATGAGAGAGACAGATACAGAGAGAGGGGCAGAGACAATGAGAGAGAGAGAGAGACAGAGACAGAGAGAGGGGCAGAGAGAATGAGAGAGAGAGACAGAGACAGAGAGAGGAGCAGAAACAATGAGAGAGAGAGACAGAGACACAGAGAGGGGCAGAGACAAAGAGAGGGAGAGACAGAGACAGGGAGAGGGGCAGAGACAATGAGAGAGAGACAGAGACAAAGAGAGGGGCAGAGATAGAGGGAGAGACAGAGACAGAGAGAGGAGCAGAGACAATGAGAGAAAGAGACAGAGACAGGGAGAGGGGCAGAGACAATGGACAGAGACAGAGACAAAGAGAGGGTCAGAGACAGATGGAGAGACAGAGAGAGAGAGAGAGGAGGAGAGACAATGAGAGAGACATAGACAGAGAGAGGGGCAGAGACAATGAGAGCTACAGAGAGACAGAGAAAGGGGAAGAAACAATGAGAGAGAGAGACAGAGACAGAGAGAGGGGCAGAGACAATGAGAGAGAAAGACTAAGAGAGGGGCAGAGACAATGAGAGAGAGACAGACACAGAGAGAGGGGCAGAGACAATGAAAGAGAGAGACAGACAGAGAGAGGGCAGAAACAATGAGAGAGAGACAGAGAGAGAGAGAGGGGCAGAGAAAATGAGAGAGAGACAGATAGAGACAGAAACAGCGGCAGAGACAATGAGAGGGAGAGACAGAGGCAGAGAGAGAGAGACAGACAGAGAGAGGGGTAGAGACAATGAGAGAGATAGAGAGACAGAGACAGAGAGAGGGGAGAGAAAATGAGAGAGAGAGACAGAGACAGAGAGAGGGGCAGAAACAATGAGAGAGAGAGACAGAGACAGAGAGAGGGGCAGAGAAAATGACAGAGAGAGAGACAGAGAGAGGGGCAGAAACAATAAGAGAGAGACAGAGACAGAGAGAGGGGCAGAGACAATGAGAGGGAGAGACAGAGACAGAGAGAGGGGCAGAGATA
Source organism: Babylonia areolata (assembly GCF_041734735.1). Lineage (NCBI taxonomy): Eukaryota > Metazoa > Mollusca > Gastropoda > Neogastropoda > Buccinidae > Babylonia > Babylonia areolata. Next base: position 55,476 of record NW_027468366.1, on the reverse strand, counting down.
ATGAGAGAGAGAGAGACAGAGACAGAGAGAGGGGCAGAGACAATGAGAGAGAGAGAAAGACAGAGACAGAGAGAGGGGCAGAGACAATGAGAGAGAGACAGAGAGAGGGGCAGAGACAATGAGAGAGAGACAGAGACAGAGAGAGGGGCAGATATAATGAGAGAGACAGACAGAGAGAGGGGCAGAGACAATGAGAGACAGACAGAGAGAGGGGCAGTGACAATGAGAGAGAGACAGACAGAGAGAGGGGCAGAGACAATGAGAGAGAGACAGACAGAGAGAGGGGCAGAGACAATGAGAGAGAGACAGACAGAAAGAGGGGCAGAAACAATGAGAGAGACAGAGACAGAGAGACGGGCAGAGACAATGAGAGAGAGAGACAGACAGAGAGAGGGGCAGAGACAATGAGAGAGAGACAGACAGACAGAGAGAGGGGTAGAGACAATGAGAGGGAGAGACCGAGACAGAGAGAGAGGCAGAGACAGAGAGAGCGGCAGAGACAATTAGAGAGAGAGACAGAGACAGAGAGAGGGGCAGAAACAATGAGAGAGAGACAGAGACAGAGACAGAGAGAGGGGCAGAGAGAATGAGAGGGAGAGAACACTGAACACTGAACACTTTAATGTCGATAGCTTTACAGCCCTAATGACATGGGGGTTCATAATACAAATAACAACATGCATTAATAGTAATAATGTTGATGAAAACCAAAGCCAAAACGAAATCAATCAATCTGTGCAACAAAGTGCAGTTCGACCATCCATTCAAAGTAATGGCATGTAGTGAGAAATAACAACAAAAAACATATATAAATGTATAACATGAATATTTTCCATATGAGAATGACAACACAGATTTCAATTTTCACAATGAGCAACACCTGATACTATTTTATGATTGTTGTTTTTTTTCGTCGCATGTTATTCGCTTCGGCAATATATTTTGCAAGTGACTGTAGTGAAGTTTCCTGATTTAGATTAAGCACTCCAAAAATATCTTCATTCTTTGCTAAATTTGTTTTAAATACAACACATTTTTCTCGAATATCGTCATAAGCTTTACAACTAAACAAAAAATGTAATTCATCCTCCCTGAGAGGGAGAGACAGACAGAGAGAGGGGCAGAAACAATGAAAGAAACAGAGAGAGACAGATGGGTAGAGACAATGAGAGAGAGAGACAGACAGAGGGGCAGAAACAATGAAAGAGACAGAGACAGAGAGAGGGGTAGAGACAATGAGAGGGAGAGACAGACCGAGAGAGAGGCAGAGACAATGAGAGAGAGAGAGACAGAGACAGAGAGAGGGGCAGAGAGAATGAGAGAGAGACAGAGACAGAGAGAGGGGCAGAAACAATGAGCGAGAGACAGACAGAGAGAGGGGCAGAGACAATGAGAGAGAGAGACAGAGACAGAGAGAGGGGCAGAGACAAAGAGAGGGAGAGACAGAGACAGAGAGATGGGCAGAGACATTGAGAGAGAGACAGAGACAAAGAGAGGGGCAGAGATAGAGGGAGAGACAGAGACAGAGAGAGGAGCAGAGACAATGAGAGAGAGAGACAGAGACGGAGAGGGGCAGAGACAATGAGAGAGAGAGAGACAGAGACAGGGAGAGGGGCAGAGACAATGAGAGAGAGAGAGAGAGAGACAGAGAGAAGTGCAGAGACAATGAGGAGAGACAGAGACAGAGAGAGGGGCAGAGACAATGATACAGAGACAGAGAGAAAGAGAGGGGTAGAGACAGAGGGAGAGACAGATAGAGAGGAGGAGAGACAATGAGGGAGAGAGAGACAGAGACAGGGAGAGGGGCAGAGACAATGAGAGAGAGAGACAGTCAGAGAGAGGGGCGGAGACAATGAGAGAGAGAGACAGAGAGAGGGGCAGAGACAATAAGAGAGAGACAGACAGAGAGAGTGGCAGAGAGAATGAGAGAGAGAGAGAGACAGAGACAGAGAGAGGGGCAGAGACAATGAGAGGGAGAGACAGAGACAGAGAGAGGGGCAGACACAATGAAAGAGAGACAGACAGAGAGAGGGGTAGAGACAATGAGAGAGAGAGACAGAGACAGAGAGAGGGGCAGAGACAATGAGAGAGAGAGAGATAGAGAGAGGGGCTGAGACAATGAGAGAGAGAGACAGACAGAGAGAGGGGCAGAAACAAGGAGAGAGAGAGACAGAGACAGAGAGAGGGGCAGAGACAATGAGAGGGAGAGAACACTGAACACTGAACACTAATGTCGATAGCTTTACAGCCCTAATGACATGGGGGTTCATAATACAAATAACAACATGCATTAATAGTAATAATATTGATGAAAACCAAAGCCAAAACGAAATCAGTCAATCTGTGCAACAAAGTGCAGTTCGACCATCCATTCAAAGTAATGGCATGTAGTGAGAAATAACAACAAAAAACATATATAACTGTATAACATGAATATTTTCCATATGAGAATGACAACACAGATTTCAATTTTCACAATGAGCAACACCTGATACTATTTTATGATTGTTGTTTTTTTTCGTCGCATGTTATTCGCTTCGCCAATATATTTTGCAAGTGACTGAAGTGAAGTTTCCTGATTTAGATTAAGCACTCCAAAAATATCTTCATTCTTTGCTAAATTTGTTTTAAATACAACACATTTTTCTCGAATATCGTCATAAGCTTTACAACTGAACAAAAAATGTAATTCATCCTCCCTGAGGGGGAGAGACAGACAGAGAGAGGGGCAGAAACAATGAAAGAGACAGAGACAGAGAGAGGGGTAGAGACAATGAAAGAGAGAGACAGACAGAGAGAGGGGCAGAGACAATGAGAGAGAGACAGAGACAGAGAGAGGGGCAGAGAGAATGAGAGAGAGAGAGAGACTGAGACAGAGAGAGGGGCAGAGACAAAGAGAGGGAGAGACAGAGACAGAGAGAGGGGCAGAGACAATGAGAGAGAGACAGAGACAAAGAGAGGGGCAGAGATAGAGGGAGGGACAGAGACAGAGAGAGGAGCAGACAATGAGAGAGAGAGACATAGACAGAGAGAGGGGCAGAGACAATGAGAGACAGAGACTAAGAGAGGGGCAGAGACAATGAGAGAGACAGATACAGAGAGAGGGGCAGGGACAATGAGAGAGAGAGAGACAGAGACAGAGAGAGGGGCAGAGAGAATGAGAGAGAGAGACAGAGACACAGAGAGGAGTAGAAACAATGAGAGAGAGAGACAGAGACACAGAGAGGGGGGAGAGACAAAGAGAGGGAGAGACAGAGACAGGGAGAGGGGCAGAGACAATGAGAGAGAGAGACAGAGACAAAGAGAGGGGCAGAGATAGAGGGAGAGACAGAGACAGAGAGAGGAGCAGAGACAATGAGAGAGAGAGACAGAGACAGGGAGAGGGGCAGAGACAATGAGAGAGAGAGACAGAGACAGAGAGAGGGGCAGAGACAATGAGAGAGAGAGACTAAGAGAGGGGCAGAGACAATGAGAGAGAGACAGACACAGAGAGAGGGGCAGAGACAATGAGAGAGAGAGAGAGACAGAGAGAGGGCAGAAACAATGAGAGAGAGACAGAGAGAGAGAGGGGCAGAGAAAATGAGAGAGAGAGAGATAGAGACAGAAACAGGGGCAGAGACAATGAGAGGGAGAGACAGAGGCAGAGAGAGAGACAGACAGAGAGAGGGGTAGAGACAATGAGAGAGATAGAGAGACAGAGACAGAGAGAGGGGCAGAGAAAATGAGAGAGAGAGACAGAGAGGGAGAGAGGGGCAGAAACAATGAGACAGAGAGACAGAGACAGAGAGAGGGGCAGAGAAAATGACAGAGAGAGAGACAGAGAGAGGGGCAGAAACAATGAGAGAGACAGAGACAGAGAGAGGGGCAGAGACAATGAGAGGGAGAGACAGAGACAGAGAGAGGGGGAGAGACAATGATAGAGAGAAAGACAGTGACAGAGAGAGGGGCAGAGACAATGAGAGATAGAGAGAGACAGAGACAGAGAGAGGGGCAGAGACAAAGAGAGGGAGAGACAGAGACAGAGAGAGGGGCAGAGACAATGAGAGAGAGACAGAGACAAAGAGAGGGGCAGAGATAGAGGGAGAGACAGAGACAGAGAGAGGAGCAGACAATGAGAGACAGAGACTAAGAGAGGGGCAGAGACAATGAGAGAGACAGATACAGAGAGAGGGGCAGAGACAATGAGAGAGAGAGAGACAGAGACAGAGAGAGGGGTAGAGAGAATGAGAGAGAGAGACAGAGACACAGAGAGGAGTAGAAACAATGAGAGAGAGAGACAGAGACACAGAGAGGGGCAGAGACAAAGAGAGGGAGAGACAGAGACAGGGAGCGGGGCAGAGACAATGAGAGAGAGAGACAGAGACAAAGAGAGGGGCAGAGATAGAGGGAGAGACAGAGACAGAGAGAGAGAGGAGCAGAGACAATGAGAGAGAGACAGAGACAGGGAGAGGGGCAGAGACAATGAGAGAGAGAGACAGAGACAGAGAGAGGGGCAGAGACAATGAGTGAGAGAGACTAAGAGAGGGGCAGAGACAATGAGAGAGAGACAGACACAGAGAGAGGGGCAGAGACAATGAAAGAGATAGACAGACAGAGAGAGGGCAGAAACAATGAGAGAGAGACAGAGAGAGAGAGAGGGGCAGAGAAAATGAGAGAGAGACAGATAGAGACAGAAACAGGGGCAGAGACAATGAGAGGGAGAGACAGAGGCAGAGAGAGAGAGACAGACAGAGAGAGGGGTAGAGACAATGAGAGAGATAGAGAGACAGAGACAGAGAGAGGGGCAGAGAAAATGAGAGAGAGAGAGACAGAGACAGAGAGAGGGGCAGAAACAATGAGAGAGAGAGAGACAGAGACAGAGAGAGGGGCAGAGAAAATGACAGAGAGAGAGACAGAGAGAGGGGCAGAAACAATAAGAGAGAGACAGAGAGAGAGAGGGGCAGAGACAATGAGAGGGAGAGACAGAGACAGAGAGAGGGGCAGAGATAATGAGAGAGAGAGAGACAGTGACAGAGAGAGGGGCAGAGACAATGAGAGAGAGAGAGACAGAGACAGAGAGAGGGGCAGAGACAATGAGAGAGACAGACAGACAGAGAGAGGGGCAGAGACAATGACAGAGAGAGATAGAGTCAGAGAGAGGGCCAGAGACAATGAGAGAGAGAGAAAGACAGAGACAGAGAGAGGGGCAGAGACAATGAGAGAGAGACAGAGAGAGGGGCAGAGACAATGAGAGAGAGACAGAGACAGAGAGAGGGGCAGATATAATGAGAGAGACAGACAGAGAGAGGGGCAGAGACAATGAGAGAGAGACAGACAGAGAGAGGGGCAGTGACAATGAGAGAGAGACAGACAGAGAGAGGGGCAGAGACAATGAGAGAGAGACAGACAGAGAGAGGGGCAGAGACAATGAGAGAGAGACAGACAGAAAGAGGGGCAGAAACAATGAGAGAGACAGAGACAGAGAGACGGGCAGAGACAATGAGAGAGAGAGACAGACAGAGAGAGGGGCAGAGACAATGAGAGAGAGAGAGACAGACAGAGAGAGGGGTAGAGACAATGAGAGGGAGAGACCGAGACAGAGAGAGGGGCAGAGACAATGAGAGAGGCAGAGACAGAGAGAGGGGCAGAGACAATTAGAGAGAGAGACAGAGACAGAGAGAGGGGCAGAAACAATGAGAGAGAGAGACAGAGACAGAGACAGAGAGAGGGGCAGAGAGAATGAGAGGGAGAGAACACTGAACACTTCATAATGTCGATAGCTTTACAGCCCTAATGACATGGGGGTTCATAATACAAATAACAACATGCATTAATAGTAATAATATTGATGAAAACCAAAGCCAAAACGAAATCAATCAATCTGTGCAACAAAGTGCAGTTCGACCACCCATTCAAAGTAATGGCATGTAGTGAGAAATAACAACAAAAAACATATATAACTGTATAACATGAATATTTTCCATATGAGAATGACAACACAGATTTCAATTTTCACAATGAGCAACACCTGATACTATTTTATGATTGTTGTTTTTTTTCGTCGCATGTTATTCGCTTCGGCAATATATTTTGCAAGTGACTGTAGTGAAGTTTCCTGATTTAGATTAAGCACTCCAAAAATATCTTCATTCTTTGCTAAATTTGTTTTAAATACAACACATTTTTCTCGAATATCGTCATAAGCTTTACAACTAAACAAAAAATGTAATTCATCCTCCCTGAGAGGGAGAGACAGACAGAGAGAGGGGCAGAAACAATGAAAGAGACAGAGAGAGACAGATGGGTAGAGACAATGAGAGAGAGAGACAGACAGAGGGGCAGAAACAATGAAAGAGACAGAGACAGAGAGAGGGGTAGAGACAATGAGAGGGAGAGACAGACCGAGAGAGAGGCAGAGACAATGAGAGAGAGAGAGAGACAGAGACAGAGAGAGGGGCAGAGAGAATGAGAGAGAGACAGAGACAGAGAGAGGGGCAGAAACAATGAGCGAGAGACAGACAGAGAGAGGGGCAGAGACAATGAGAGAGAGAGACAGAGACAGAGAGAGGGGCAGAGACAAAGAGAGGGAGAGACAGAGACAGAGAGATGGGCAGAGACATTGAGAGAGAGACAGAGACAAAGAGAGGGGCAGAGATAGAGGGAGAGACAGAGACAGAGAGAGGAGCAGAGACAATGAGAGAGAGAGACAGAGACAGGGAGAGGGGCAGAGACAATGAGAGAGAGACAGAGACAGGGAGAGGGGCAGAGACAATGAGAGAGAGAGAGAGACAGAGAGAAGTGCAGAGACAATGAGGAGAGACAGAGACAGAGAGAGGGGCAGAGACAATGATACAGAGACAGAGAGAAAGAGAGGGGTAGAGACAGAGGGAGAGACAGATAGAGAGGAGGAGAGACAATGAGGGAGAGAGAGACAGAGACAGGGAGAGGGGCAGAGACAAGGAGAGAGAGAGACAGTCAGAGAGAGGGGCGGAGACAATGAGAGAGAGAGACAGAGAGAGGGGCAGAGACAATAAGAGAGAGACAGACAGAGAGAGTGGCAGAGAGAATGAGAGAGAGAGAGACAGAGACAGAGAGAGGGGCAGAGACAATGAGAGGGAGAGACAGAGACAGAGAGAGGGGCAGACACAATGAAAGAGAGACAGACAGAGAGAGGGGTAGAGACAATGAGAGAGAGAGACAGAGACAGAGAGAGGGGCAGAGACAATGAGAGAGACAGAGATAGAGAGAGGGGCTGAGACAATGAGAGAGAGAGACAGACAGAGAGAGGGGCAGAAACAAGGAGAGAGAGAGACAGAGACAGAGAGAGGGGCAGAGACAATGAGAGGGAGAGAACACTGAACACTGAACACTTTAATGTCGATAGCTTTACAGCCCTAATGACATGGGGGTTCATAATACAAATAACAACATGCATTAATAGTAATAATGTTGATGAAAACCAAAGCTAAAACGAAATCAGTCAATCTGTGCAACAAAGTGCAGTTCGACCATCCATTCAAAGTAATGGCATGTAGTGAGAAATAACAACAAAAAACATATATAAATGTATAACATGAATATTTTCCATATGAGAATGACAACACAGATTTCAATTTTCACAATGAGCAACACCTGATACTATTTTATGATTGTTGTTTTTTTTCGTCGCATGTTATTCGCTTCGCCAATATATTTTGCAAGTGACTGAAGTGAAGTTTCCTGATTTAGATTAAGCACTCCAAAAATATCTTCATTCTTTGCTAAATTTGTTTTAAATACAACACATTTTTCTCGAATATCGTCATAAGCTTTACAACTGAACAAAAAATGTAATTCATCCTCCCTGAGGGGGAGAGACAGACAGAGAGAGGGGCAGAAACAATGAAAGAGACAGAGACAGAGAGAGGGGTAGAGACAATGAAAGAGAGAGACAGACAGAGAGAGGGGCAGAGACAATGAGAGAGAGACAGAGAGAGGGGCAGAGAGAATGAGAGAGAGAGAGACTGAGACAGAGAGAGGGGCAGAGACAAAGAGAGGGAGAGACAGAGACAGAGAGAGGGGCAGAGACAATGAGAGAGAGACAGAGACAAAGAGAGGGGCAGAGATAGAGGGAGGGACAGAGACAGAGAGAGGAGCAGACAATGAGAGAGAGAGACAGAGACAGAGAGAGGGGCAGAGACAATGAGAGACAGAGACTAAGAGAGGGGCAGAGACAATGAGAGAGACAGATACAGAGAGAGGGGCAGGGACAATGAGAGAGAGAGAGACAGAGACAGAGAGAGGGGCAGAGAGAATGAGAGAGAGAGACAGAGACACAGAGAGGGGCAGAGACAAAGAGAGGGAGAGACAGAGACAGGGAGAGGGGCAGAGACAATGAGAGAGAGAGACAGAGACAAAGAGAGGGGCAGAGATAGAGGGAGAGACAGAGACAGAGAGAGGAGCAGAGACAATGAGAGAGAGAGACAGAGACAGGGAGAGGGGCAGAGACAATGAGAGAGAGAGACAGAGACAGAGAGAGGGGCAGAGACAATGAGAGAGAGAGACTAAGAGAGGGGCAGAGACAATGAGAGAGAGAGAGAGACAGAGAGAGGGCAGAAACAATGAGAGAGAGACAGAGAGAGAGAGGGGCAGAGAAAATGAGAGAGAGAGAAATAGAGACAGAAACAGGGGCAGAGACAATGAGAGGGAGAGACAGAGGCAGAGAGAGGGGTAGAGACAATGAGAGAGATAGAGAGACAGAGACAGAGAGAGGGGCACAGAAAATGAGAGAGAGAGACAGAGACAGAGAGAGGGGCAGAAACAATGAGAGAGAGAGAGACAGAGACAGAGAGAGGGGCAGAGAAAATGACAGAGAGAGAGACAGAGAGAGGGGCAGAAACAATAAGAGAGAGACAGAGACAGAGAGAGGGGCAGAGACAATGAGAGGGAGAGACAGAGAAAGAGAGAGGGGAAGAGACAATGATAGAGAGAAAGACAGTGACAGAGAGAGGGGCAGAGACAATGAGAGAGAGAGAGACAGAGACAGAGAGAGGGGCAGAGACAAAGAGAGGGAGAGACAGAGAGAGGGGCAGAGACAATGAGAGAGAGACAGAGACAAAGAGAGGGGCAGAGATAGAGGGAGAGACAGAGACAGAGAGAGGAGCAGACAATGAGAGAGAGAGACAGAGACAGAGAGAGGGGCAGAGACAATGAGAGACAGAGACTAAGAGAGGGGCAGAGACAATGAGAGAGACAGATACAGAGAGAGGGGCAGAGACAATGAGAGAGAGAGAGACAGAGACAGAGAGAGGGGTAGAGAGAATGAGAGAGAGAGACAGAGACACAGAGAGGAGTAGAAACAATGAGAGAGAGAGACAGAGACACAGAGAGGGGCAGAGACAAAGAGAGGGAGAGACAGAGACAGGGAGCGGGGCAGAGACAATGAGAGAGAGAGACAGAGACAAAGAGAGGGGCAGAGATAGAGGGAGAGACAGAGACAGAGAGAGGAGCAGAGACAATGAGAGAGAGAGACAGAGACAGGGAGAGGGGCAGAGACAATGAGAGAGAGAGACAGAGACAGAGAGAGGGGCAGAGACAATGAGAGAGAGAGACTAAGAGAGGGGCAGAGACAATGAGAGAGAGACAGACACAGAGAGAGGGGCAGAGACAATGAGAGAGAGAGAGAGACAGAGAGAGGGCAGAAACAATGAGAGAGAGACAGAGAGAGAGAGAGGGGCAGAGAAAATGAGAGAGAGAGAGATAGAGACAGAAACAGGGGCAGAGACAATGAGAGGGAGAGACAGAGGCAGAGAGAGAGACAGACAGAGAGGGGGGTAGAGACAATGAGAGAGATAGAGAGACAGAGACAGAGAGAGGGGCAGAGAAAATGAGAGAGAGAGACAGAGACAGAGAGAGGGGCAGAAACAATGAGAGAGAGAGACAGAGACAGAGAGCGGGGCAGAGAAAATGACAGAGAGAGAGACAGAGAGAGGGGCAGAAACAATAAGAGAGAGACAGAGACAGAGAGAGGGGCAGAGACAAAGAGAGGGAGAGACAGAGACAGAGAGAGGGGCAGAGACAATGATAGAGAGAAAGACAGTGACAGAGAGAGGGGCAGAGACAATGAGAGAGAGAGAGACAGAGACAGAGAGAGGGGCAGAGACAATGAGAGAGACAGACAGACAAAGAGAGGGGCAGAGACAATGACAGAGAGAGATAGAGACAGAGAGAGGGCCAGAGACAATGAGAGAGAGAGAAAGACAGAGACAGAGAGAGGGGCAGAGACAATGAGAGAGAGACAGAGAGAGGGGCAGAGACAATGAGAGAGAGACAGAGACAGAGAGAGGGGCAGAGATAATGAGAGAGACAGACAGAGAGAGGGGCAGAGACAATGAGAGAGAGACAGACAGAGAGAGGGGCAGAGACAATGAGAGAGAGACAGACAGAGAGAGGGGCAGAGACAATGAGAGAGAGACAGACAGAGAGAGGGGCAGAGACAATGAGAGAGAGACAGACAGAAAGAGGGGCAGAAACAAAGAGAGAGACAGAGACAGAGAGACGGGCAGAGACAATGAGAGAGAGAGACAGACAGAGAGAGGGGCAGAGACAATGAGAGAGAGAGAGACAGACAGAGAGAGGGGTAGAGACAATGAGAGGGAGAGACCGAGACAGAGAGAGGGGCAGAGACAATGAGAGAGGCAGAGACAGAGAGAGGGGCAGAGACAATGAGAGAGAGAGACAGAGACAGAGAGAGGGGTAGAGACAATGAGAGGGAGAGAACACTGAACACTTCATAATGTCGATAGCTTTACAGCCCTAATGACATGGGGGTTCATAATACAAAGAACAACATGCATTAATAGTAATAATGTTGATGAAAACCAAAGCCAAAACGAAATCAGTCAATCTGTGCAACAAAGTGCAGTTCGACCATCCATTCAAAGTAATGGCATGTAGTGAGAAATAACAACAAAAAACATATATAAATGTATAACATGAATATTTTCCATATGAGAATGACAACACAGATTTCAATTTTCACAATGAGCAACACCTGATACTATTTTATGATTGTTTTTTTTTTTCGTCGCATGTTATTCGCTTCGGCAATATATTTTGCAAGTGACTGTAGTGAAGTTTCCTGATTTAGATTAAGCACTCCAAAAATATCTTCATTCTTTGCTAAATTTGTTTTAAATACAACACATTTTTCTCGAATATCGTCATAAGCTTTACAACTAAACAAAAAATGTAATTCATCCTCCCTGAGAGGGAGAGACAGACAGAGAGAGGGGCAGAAACAATGAAAGAGACAGAGAGAGACAGATGGGTAGAGACAATGAGAGAGAGAGACAGACAGAGGGGCAGAAACAATGAAAGAGACAGAGACAGAGAGAGGGGCAGAGACAATGAGAGAGAGAGACAGAGACAGAGAGAGGGGCAGAGACAAAGACAGGGGGAGACAGAGAGAGAGAGATGGGCAGAGATATTGAGAGAGAGACAGAGACAAAGAGAGGGGCAGAGATAGAGGGAGAGACAGAGACAGAGAGAGGAGTAGAGACAATAAGAGAGAGAGAGACAGAGACAGGGAGAGGGGCAGAGACAATGAGAGAGAGAGACAGAGACAGGGAGAAGGGCAGAGACAATGAGAGAGAGAGACAGAGACAGGGAGAGGGGCAGAGACAATGGAGAGAGAGAGACAGAGACAGAGGGAGGAGCAGAGACAATGAGAGAGAGACAGACAGAAAGAGGGGCAGAGACAATGAGAGAGAGACAGTCAGAGAGAGGGGTAGAAACAGTGAGAGACAGAGAGAGAGAGAGGGGCAGAGACAATGAGAGAGAGACAGACAGAGAGAGGAGCAGAGACAATGAGAGAGAGAGACAGAGAGAGGGGCAGAGACAATGAGAGAGAGAGACAGAGACAGAGAGAGGGGCAGAGAGAATGAGAGAGAGAGAGACAGAGACAGAGAGAGGGGCAGAAACAATGAGAGAGAGACAGACAGAGTGAGGGGCAGAGACAATGAGAGAGAGAGACAGAGACAGAGAGAGGGCAGAGACAAAGAGAGGGAGAGACAGTGACAGAGAGAGGGGCAGAGACAATGAGAGAGAGACAGAGACAGAGAGAGGGGCAGAGAGAATGAGAGAGAGAGACAGAGACAGAGAGAGGGGCAGAGACAATGAGAGGGAGAGACAGAGACAAAGAGGGGCAGAAACAATGAGAGAGAGACAGAGACAGAGAGAGGGGCAGAGACAATGAGAGGGAGAGAGAAAAAGGGAGTGGGGCAGAAACAATGAGAGAGAGAGACAGAGACAGAGAGAGGGGCAGAAACAATGAGAGAGAGAGACAGAGAGAGAGAGAGAGGGGCAGAGACAATGAGAGAGAGAGAGACAAAGACAGAGAGAGGGGCAGAAACAATGAAAGAGACAGAGAGAGACAGATGGGTAGAGACAATGAGAGAGAGAGACAGACCGAGAGAGAGGCAGAGACAATGAGAGAGAGAGAGACAGAGACAGAGAGAGGGGCAGAGAGAATGAGAGAGAGACAGAGACAGAGAGAGGGGCAGAGACAATGAGAGAGAGACAGAGACAAAGAGAGGGGCAGAGATAGAGGGAGGGACAGAGACAGAGAGAGGAGCAGAGACAATGAGAGAGAGAGACAGAGACAGGGAGAGGGGCAGAGACAATGAGAGAGACAGAGAGAGGGAGAGGGGCAGAGACAATGAGGGAGAGAGACAGAGACAGGGAGAGGGGAGGAGACAATGAGAGAGAGAGAGACAGAGACAGAGGGAGGAGCAGAGTCAATGAGAGAGAGAGACAGACAGAGAGAGGGGCAGAGACAATGAAAGAGAGAGGGGCAGAAACAATGAGAGACAGAGACTAAAATAGGGGCAGAGAAAATGAGAGACAGAGAGACAGAGAGAGGGGCAAAGACAATGAGAGAGAGACAGAGACAGAGAGAGGGGCAGAGACAATGAGAGAGAGAGAGAGACAGAGAGAGGGGCAGAAACAATGAGAGAGAGAGACAGAGAGAGAGAGAGGCAGAGAAAATGAGAGACAAAGAGAGAGAGGGGCAGATACAATGAGAGAGAGAGAGACAGAGACAGAGAGAGGGACAGAGACAATGAGAGACAGAGACAGAGAGAGAGAGTCAGAGACAATGAAAGAGAGACAGACAGAGAGAGGGGCAGAGACAATGAGAGAGAGAGACAGAGACAGAGAGAGGGGCAGAAACAATAAGAGAGAGACAGAGACAGAGAGAGGGGCAGAAACAATGAGAGATACAGAGACAGAGAGAGGGGCAGAGACAATGAGAGAGAGAGACAGACAGAGGGGCAGAGACAATGAGAGAGAGAGAGACAGACAGAGAGAGAGACAGAAACAGAGAGAGGGGCAGAGACAATGAGAGACAGAGACTAAGAGAGGGGCATAGACAATGAGAGAGAGACAGAGAGAGGGGCATAGACAATGAGAGAGAGACAGAGACAGAGAGAGGGGCAGAAACAATGAGAGAGAGACAGAGACAGAGAGATGGGAAGAAACAATGACAGAGAGACAGAGAGAGAGGGGGGCAGAGACAATGAGAGAGAAACAGAGACAAAGAGAGGGGCAGAGACAATGAGAGGGAGAGACAGAGACACAGAGAGAGGCAGAGACAATGAGAGAGAGAGACAGAGAGAGTGGAGAGAAAATGAGAGAGAGACAGTCAGAGAGAGGGGCAGAAACAATGAGACAGAAAGAGACAGAGAGAGGGGCAGAGACATGGAGAGAGAGACACAGAGAGAGAGAGAGCGGCAGAGACAATGTGAGAGAGAGACAGAGAGAGAGAGAGAGAGGCAGAGACAATAAGAGAGACAGAGACAGAGAGAGGGGCAGAGAAAATGAGAGAGACAGACAGAGACAGAGAGAGGGGCTGAGACAATGAGAGAGAGAGACAGAGACAGAGAGAGGGGCAGAGACAATGAGAGAGACAGACAGAGAGAGGGGCAGAGTCAATGAGAGAGAGAGACAGACAGAGAGTGGGCCAGACAATGAGAGAGAGACAGAGACAGAGAGAGGGGCAGAAACAATGAGAGAGAGACAGACAGAGAGAGGGGCAGAGACAATGAGAGAGAGACAGAGGCAAAGAGAGGGGCAGAGACAATGAGAGAGAGAGACTAAGAGAGGGGCAGAGAATATGAGAGAGTGACAGACACAGAGAGAGGGGCAGAGACAATGAGAGAGAGAGACAGAGACAGAGAGAGGGGCAGAAACAATCAGAGAGAGAGAGACAGAGACAGAGAGAGGGGCAGAGAAAACGAGAGAGAGAGAGACAGATAGAGGGGCAGAAACAATAAGAGAGAGACAGAGACAGAGAGAGGGGCAGAGACAATGAGAGGGAGAGACAGAGACAGAGAGAGGGGCAGAGACAATGAGAGAGAGAGAGACAGTGACAGAGAGAGGGGCAGAGACAATGAGAGAGAGAGAGACAGAGACAGAGATAGGGGCAGAGACAATGAGAGAGACAGACAGACAGAGAGAGGGGAAGAGACAATGACAGAGAGAGATAGAGACAGAGAGAGGGCCAGAGACAATGAGAGAGAGAGAAAGACAAAGACAGAGAGAGGGGTAGAGACAATGAGAGAGACAGAGAGAGGGCAGAGACATTGAGAGAGAGACAGAGACAGAGAGATGGGCAGAGATAATGAGAGAGACAGACAGAGAGAGGGGCAGAGACAATGAGAGAGAGACAGACAGAGAGAGGGGCAGAGACAATGAGAGAGAGACAGACAGAAAGAGGGGCAGAAACAATGAGAGAGACAGAGAGAGGGGCAGAGACAATGAGAGAGAGAGACAGACAGAGAGAGGGGCAGAGACAATGAGAGAGAGAGAGACAGATAGAGAGAGGGGCAGAGACAATGAGAGAGAGAGAGACAGAGACAGAGAGAGGGGCAGAAACAATGAGAGAGAGAGACAGAGACAGAGAGAGGGGCAGAGACAATGAGAGGGAGAGAACACTGAACACTTCATAATGTCGATAGCTTTACAGCCCTAATGACATGGGGGTTCATAATACAAAGAACAACATGCATTAATAGTAATAATGTTGATGAAAACCAAAGCCAAAACGAAATCAATCAATCTGTGCAACAAAGTGCAGTTCGACCATCCATTCAAAGTAATGGCATGTAGTGAGAAATAACAAGAAAAAACATATATAAATGTATAACATGAATATTTTCCATATGAGAATGACAACACATATTTCAATTTTCACAATGAGCAACACCTGATACTATTTTATGATTGTTGTTTTTTTTCGTCGCATGTTATTCGCTTCGGCAATATATTTTGCAAGTGACTGTAGTGAAGTTTCCTGATTTAGATTAAGCACTCCAAAAATATCTTCATTCTTTGCTCAATTTGTTTTAAATACAACACATTTTTCTCGAATATCGTCATAAGCTTTACAACTAAACAAAAAATGTAATTCATCCTCCCTGAGAGGGAGAGACAGACAGAGAGAGGGGCAGAAACAATGAAAGAGACAGAGACAGATGGGTAGAGACAATGAGAGAGAGAGACAGACCGAGAGAGAGGCAGAGACAATGAGAGAGAGAGAGACAGAGACAGAGAGAGGGGCAGAGAGAATGAGAGAGAGACAGAGACAGAGAGATGGGCAGAGACAAAGAGAGGGAGAGACAGAGACAGAGAGAGGGGCAGAGACATTGAGAGAGAGACAGAGACAAAGAGAGGGGCAGAGATAGAGGGAGAGACAGAGACAGAGAGAGAAGCAGAGACAATGAGAGAGAGAGACAGAGACAGGGAGAGGGGCAGAGACAATGAGAGAGAGAGACAGAGACAGGGAGAGGGGCAGAGACAATGAGAGAGAGAGACAGAGACAGGGAGAGGGACAGAGACAATGGAGAGAGAGAGAGAGACAGAGGGAGGAGCAGAGACAATGAGAGAGAGACAGACAGAAAGAGGGGCAGAGACAATGAGAGAGAGACAGTCAGAGAGAGGGGCAGAAACAGTGAGAGACAGAGAGAGAGAGGGGCAGAGACAATGAGAGAGAGACAGACAGAGAGAGGGGCAGAGACAATGAGAGAGAGAGACAGAGAGAGGGGCAGAGACAATGAGAGAGAGAGACAGACAGAGGGACGGGCAGAGACAATAAGAGAGAGAGACAGAGACAGAGAGAGGGGCAGAGACAATGAGAGAGAGAGAGACAGAGACAGAGAGAGGGGCAGAAACAATGAGAGAGAGAGACAGAGAGAGGGGCAGAGACAATGAGAGAGAGAGACAGAGACAGAGAGAGGGGCAGAGACAAAGAGAGAGAGAGACAGTGACAGACAGAGGGGCAGAGACAATGAGAGAGAGAGAGAGAGACAAAGAGAGGGGCAGAGATAGAGGGAGAGACAGAGAGAGGAGCAGAGGCAATGAGAGAGAGAGACAGAGACAGGGAGAGGGTCAGAGACAATGAGAGAGAGAGACAGAGACAGAGAGAGGGGCAGAGACAATGAGAGACAGAGACTAAGAGAGGGGCAGAGACAATGAGAGAGACAGAGACAGAGAGAGGGGCAGAGAAAATGAGAGAGAGAGACAGAGACAGAGAGAGGAGCAGAAACACTGAGAGAGAGAGACAGAGACACAGAGAGGGGCAGAGACAAAGAGAGGGAGAGACAGAGACAGGGAGAGGGGCAGAGACAATGAGAGAGAGACAGAGACAAAGAGAGGGGCAGAGATAGAGGGAGAGACAGAGACAGAGAGAGGAGCAGAGACAATGAGAGAGAGAGACAGAGACAGGGAGAGGGGCAGAGACAATGAGAGAGAGAGAGACAGAGACAGAGAGAGGGGCAGAGACAATGAGAGAGAGAGACTAAGAGAGGGGCAGAAACAATGAGAGAGAGACAGACACAGAGAGACGGGCAGAGACAATGAGAGAGAGAGAGAGACAGAGAGAGGGCAGAAACAATGAGAGAGAGACAGAGAGAGAGAGGGGCAGAGAAAATGAGAGAGAGACAGATAGAGACAGAAAGAGGGGCAGAGACAATAAGAGGGAGAGACAGAGACAGAGAGACAGACAGAGAGAGGGGCAGAGACAATGAGAGAGAGAGAGACAGAGACAGAGAAAGGGGCAGAGAAAATGAGAGAGAGAGACAGAGACAGAGAGAGGGGCAGAAATAATGAGAGAGAGAGAGAGACAGAGACAGAGAGAGGGGCAGAGAAAATGAGAGAGAGACAGATACAGAGAGAGGGGCAGAAACAATAAGAGAGAGACAGAGACAGAGTGAGGGGCAGAGACAATGAGAGGGAGAGACAGAGACAGAGAGAGGGGCAGAGACAATGACAGAGAGAGATAGAGACAGAGAGAGGGCGAGAGACAATGAGAGAGAGAGAAAGACAGAGACAGAGAGAGGGGCAGAGACAATGAGAGAGACAGAGAGAGGGGCAGAGACAATGAGAGAGAGATAGAGACAGAGACAGAGAGAGGGGCAGAGACAATGAGAGAGACAGACAGACAGAGAGAGGGGCAGAGACAATGACAGAGAGAGATAGAGACAGAGAGAGGGCCAGAGACAATGAGAGAGAGAGAAAGACAGAGACAGAGAGAGGGACAGAGACAATGATAGAGACTGAGAGAGGGGCAGAGACAGTTTCAGTTTCACTTTCTCAAGGAGGCGTCACTGCGTTCGGACAAATCCATACACGCTACACCACATCTGTTGAGCAGATGCCTGACCAGCAGCATAACCCAACGCGCTTAGTCAGGCCTTGAGTGCATGCTTACATATTGGTGTACCTATGAAAGTGGATTTCATTTTACGTAATTTCGCCAGAGGACAACACTCTCGTTGCCATGGGTTCTTTTTCAGTGCGCCAAGTGCGTGCTGTACACGGGACCTCGGTTTATCGTCTTATCCGAAAGACTAGACGCTCAGTTTGATTTTCCAGTCAAACTAAGGAGAAAGGGCGAGAGCAGGATTCGAACCCACACCCTCACGGAGTCTTAACCATTCTGCCACCTCCCTCCCTCAGCAGAGACAATGAGAGGGAAAGAGAAAGAGAGGGGCAGAAACAATGAGAGAGAGAGACAGAGAAAGAGAGAGGGGCAGAGACAATGAGAGAGAGAGACAGTGACAGAGGGGCAGAAACAATGAGAGAGAGACAGAGACAGAGAGAGGGGCAGAGACAATGAGAGAGACAGACAGACAGAGAGAGGGGCAGAGACAATGAGAGAGAGAGACAGAGACAGAGAGAGGGGCAGGGACAATGAGAAAGAGAGACAGAGACAGAGAGAGGGACAGAGACAAAGAGAGGGAGAGACAGAGACAGAGAGAGGGGTAGAGACAATGAGAGAGAGAGACAGAGACAGAGAGAAGTGCAGAGACAATGAGAAGGAGAGACAGAGACAGAGAGAGGGGCAGAGACAATGAGACAGAGACAGAGAGAAAGAGAGGGGCAGAGACAGAGGGAGAGACAGAGACAGAGAGAGGAGCAGAGACAATGAGAGAGAGAGACACACAGAGACAGGGAGAGGGGCAGAGACAATGAGAGACAGACAGAGAGAGGGGAAGAGACAATGAGAGAGAGAGACAGTCAGAGAGAGGGGCAGAAAAAATGAGAGAGAGAGACAGAGAGAGGGGCAGAGAGAATAAGAGAGAGAGACAGAGAGAGGGGGGGCGGCAGAGACAATGAGAGGGAGAGACAGAGACAGAGAGAGGGGCAGAGACAATGAGAGAGACAGACAGACAGACAGAGGGGCAGGAACAATGAGAGAGAGAGACAGAGACAGAGAGAGGGGTAGAGACAATGAGAAAGACAGACAGAGAGAGGGGCAGAGACAATGAGAGAGAGAGAGACAGAGACAGAGGGGCAGAGACAATGAGAGGGAGAGACAGAGACAGAGAGAGGGGCAGACACAATGAAAGAGAGACAGACAGAGAGAGGGGTAGAGACAATGAGAGGGAGAGACAGAGACAGAGAGACGGGCAGAGACAATGAGAGAGACAGAGACAGAGAGAGGGGCAGAGACAATGAGAGGGAGAGGAGAGACAGAGAGACGGGCAGAGACAATGAGAGAGACAGAGACAGAGAGAGGGGCAGAGACAATGAGAGAGAGAGAGACAGAGAGAGGGGTAGAAACAATGAGAGAGAGAGACAGAGAGAGGGGCAGAGACAATGAGAGAGAGAGAGACAGAGAGAGGGGTAGAAACAATGAGAGAGAGAGACAGAGAGAGGGGCAGAGACAATGAGAGAGAGAGAGACAGAGAGACGGGCAGAGACAATGAGAGAGACAGAGACAGAGAGAGGGGCAGAGACAATGAGAGAGAGAGAGACAGAGAGAGGGGTAGAAACAATGAGAGAGAGAGACAGAGAGAGGGGCAGAGACCATGAGAGGGAGAGAGACAGAGAGAGGAGCAGAGACAATGAGAGGGAGAGAGACAGAGAGAGGGGCAGAGACAATGAGAGGGAGAGAACACTGAACACTTTAATGTCAATAGCTTTACAGCCCTAATGACATGGGGGTTCATAATACAAATAACATGCATCAATAGTAATAATATTGATGAAAACCAAAGCCAAAACGAAATCAATCAATCTGTGCAACAAAGTGCAGTTCGACCATCCATTCAAAGTAATGGCATGTAGTGAGAAATAACAAGAAAAAAGATATATAAATGTATAACATGAATATTTTCCATATGAGAATGACAACACAGATTTCAATTTTCACAATGAGCAACACCTGATACTATTTTATGATTGTTGTTTTTTTTCGTCGCATGTTATTCGCTTCGGCGATATATTTTGCAAGTGACTGTAGTGAAGTTTCCTGATTTAGATTAAGCACTCCAAAAATATCTTCATTCTTTGCTAAATTTGTTTTAAATACAACACATTTTTCTCGAATATCGTCATAAGCTTTACAACTAAACAAAAAATGTAATTCATCCTCCCTGAGAGGGAGAGACAGACAGAGAGAGGGGCAGAAACAATGAAAGAGACAGAGACAGAGAGAAGGGTAGACACAATGAAAGAGAGAGACAGACAGAGAGAGGGGCAGAGACAATGAGAGAGAGAGACAGACAGAGAGAGGGGCAGAGACAATGAAAGAGAGAGACAGAGACAGAGAGAGGGGCAGAGACAATGAGAGACAGAGACTAAGAGAGGGGCAGAGACAATGAGAGAGAGACAGAGAGAGGGGCATAGACACCGAGAGAGAGACAGAGACAGAGAGAGGGGCAGAAACAATGAGAGAGAGACAGAGACAGAGAGATGGGAAGAAACAATGACAGAGAGACAGAGAGAGAGAGGGGCAGAGACAATGAGAGAGACACAGAGACAAAGAGAGGGGCAGAGACAATGAGAGGGAGAGACAGAGACACAGAGAGAGGCAGAGACAATGAGAGAGAGAGACAGAGAGAGTGGAGAGAAAATGAGAGAGAGACAGTCAGAGAGAGGGGCAGAAACAATGAGACAGAAAGAGACAGAGAGAGGGGCAGAGACAAAGAGAGGGGCAGAGATAGAGGGAGAGACAGAGACAGAGAGAGGAGCAGAGACAATGAGAGAGAGAGACAGAGACAGGGAGAGGGGCAGAGACAATGAGAGAGAGAGACAGAGACAGGGAGAAGGGGCAGAGACAATGAGAGAGAGAGACAGAGACAGGGAGAGGGAGAGAGAAAATGGAGAGAGAGAGACAGAGACAGAGGGAGGAGCAGAGACAATGAGAGAGAGACAGACAGAAAGAGGGGCAGAGACAATGAGAGAGAGACAGTCAGAGAGAGGGGCAGAAACAGTGAGAGACAGAGAGAGAGAGGGGCAGAGACAATGAGAGAGAGACAGACAGAGAGAGGGGCAGAGACAATGAGAGAGAGAGAGACAGAGATAGGGGCAGAGACAATGAGAGAGAGAGACAGACAGAGGGGCAGAGACAATGAGAGAGAGAGACAGAGACAGAGAGAGGGGCAGAGATAGAGGGAGAGACAGAGACAGAGAGAGGAGCAGAGACAATGAGAGAGAGAGACAGACAGGGAGAGGGGCAGAGACAATGAACGAGAGAGAGACAGAGACAGAGGGAGGGGCAGAGACAATAAGAGAGAGAAACAGTGAGAGAGAGAGGGGCAGAAACAATTAGAGAGAGAGAGACAGACAGAGAGAGGGGCAGAGACAATGAGAGAGACAGACAGAGAGAGGGGCAGAGACAATGAGAGAGAGACAGAGACAGAGAGAGGGCCAGAGACAATGAGAGAGAGACAGAGACAGAGAGAGGGGCAGAAACAATGAGAGAGAGACAGACAGAGAGAGGGGCAGAGACAATGAGAGAGAGAGATACAGAGACAGAGAGAGGGGCAGAGATAATGAGAGGGAGACACAGAGACAGAGAGAGGGGCAGAGACAATGAGAGAGAGAGAGAGAGACAGAGAGAGGGGCAGAGACAATGAGAGAGAGAGAGACAGAGACAGAGAGAGGGGCAGAGACAATGAGAGAGAGAGAGAGACAGAAACAGTGAGAGGGGCAGAGACAATGAGAGAGAGACAGAGACAGAGACAAAGAGAGGGGCAGAGACAAAGAGAGAGAGACAGACAGAGAGAGGGGCAGAGACAATGAGAGAGAGACAGTCAGAGAGAGGGGCAGAAACAATGAGAGAGAGACAGACAGAGAGAGGGGCAGAGACAATGAGATAGAGAGACAGAGAGAGGGGCAGAAACAATGAGAGATACAGAGACAGAGAGAGGGGCAGAGACAATGAGAGAGAGAGACAGACAGAGAGAGGGGCAGACAATGAGAGAGAGAGAGACAGACAGAGAGAGGGGCAGAGACAATGAAAGAGAGAGACAGAGACAGAGAGAGGGGCAGAGACAATGAGAGACAGAGACTAAGAGAGGGGCAGAGACAATGAGAGAGAGACAGAGAGAGGGTCATAGACACCGAGAGAGAGACAGAAACAGAGAGAGGGGCAGAAACAATGAGAGAGAGACAGAGACAGAGAGATGGGAAGAAACAATGACAGAGAGACACAGAGAGAGAGGGGCAGAGACAATGAGAGAGACACAGAGACAAAGAGAGGGGCAGAGACAATGAGAGGGAGAGACAGAGACACAGAGAGAGGCAGAGACAATGAGAGAGAGAGACAGAGAGAGTGGAGAGAAAATGAGAGAGAGACAGTCAGAGAGAGGGGCAGAAACAATGAGACAGAAAGAGACAGAGAGAGGGGCAGAGACAAAGAGAGGGGCAGAGATAGAGGGAGAGACAGAGACAGAGAGAGGAGCAGAGACAATGAGATAGAGAGACAGAGACAGGGAGAGGGGCAGAGACAATGAGAGAGAGAGACAGAGACAGGGAGAAGGGGCAGAGACAATGAGAGAGAGAGACAGAGACAGGGAGAGGGACAGAGAAAATGGAGAGAGAGAGACAGAGACAGAGGGAGGAGCAGAGACAATGAGAGAGAGACAGACAGAAAGAGGGGCAGAGACAATGAGAGAGAGACAGTCAGAGAGAGGGGCAGAAACAGTGAGAGACAGAGAGAGAGAGGGGCAGAGACAATGAGAGAGAGACAGACAGAGAGAGGGGCAGAGACAATGAGAGAGAGAGACAGAGATAGGGGCAGAGACAATGAGAGAGAGAGACAGACAGAGGGGCAGAGACAATGAGAGAGAGAGAGACAGAGACAGAGAGAGGGGCAGAGACAATGAACGAGAGAGAGACAGAGACAGAGGGAGGGGAGAGACAATAAGAGAGAGAAACAGTGACAGAGAGAGGGGCAGAAACAATTAGAGAGAGAGAGACAGACAGAGAGAGGGGCAGAGACAATGAGAGAGACAGACAGAGAGAGGGGCAGAAACAATGAGAGAGAGACAGACAGAGAGAGGGGCAGAGACAATGAGAGAGAGAGATACAGAGACAGAGAGAGGGGCAGAGATAATGAGAGGGAGACACAGAGACAGAGAGAGGGGCAGAGACAATGAGAGAGAGAGACAGAGACAGAGAGAGGGGCAGAGACAATGAGAGAGAGAGAGACAGAGACAGAGAGAGGGGCAGAGACAATGAGAGAGAGAGAGACAGAAACAGTGAGAGGGGCAGAGACAATGAGAGAGAGACAGAGACAGAGACAAAGAGAGGGGCAGAGACAATGAGAGAGAGACAGACAGAGAGAGGGGCAGAGACAATGAGAGAGAGACAGTCAGAGAGAGGGGCAGAAACAATGAGAGAGAGATAGACAGAGAGAGGGGCAGAGACAATGAGATAGAGAGACAGAGAGAGGGGCAGAAACAATGAGAGATACAGAGACAGAGAGAGGGGCAGAGACAATGAGAGAGAGAGACAGACAGAGAGAGGGGCAGAGACAATGAGAGAGAGAGAGACAGACAGAGAGAGGGGCAGAGACAATGAAAGAGAGAGACAGAGACAGAGAGAGGGGCAGAGACAATGAGAGACAGAGACTAAGAGAGGGGCAGAGACAATGAGAGAGAGACAGAGAGAGGGGCATAGACAATGAGAGAGAGACAGAGACAGAGAGAGGGGCAGAAACAATGAGAGAGAGACAGAGACAGAGAGATGGGAAGAAACAATGACAGAGAGACAGAGAGAGAGAGGGGCAGAGACAATGAGAGAGAGACAGACAGAGAGAGGGGCAGAGACAATGAGAGAGAGACAGTCAGAGAGAGGGGCAGAAACAATGAGAGAGAGACAGACAGAGAGAGGGGCAGAGACAATGAGATAGAGAGACAGAGAGAGGGGCAGAAACAATGAGAGATACAGAGACAGAGAGAGGGGCAGAGACAATGAGAGAGAGAGACAGACAGAGAGAGGGGCAGACAATGAGAGAGAGAGAGACAGACAGAGAGAGGGGCAGAGACAATGAAAGAGAGAGACAGAGACAGAGAGAGGGGCAGAGACAATGAGAGACAGAGACTAAGAGAGGGGCAGAGACAATGAGAGAGAGACAGAGAGAGGGGCATAGACAATGAGAGAGAGACAGAGACAGAGAGAGGGGCAGAAACAATGAGAGAGAGACAGAGACAGAGAGATGGGAAGAAACAATGACAGAGAGACAGAGAGAGAGAGGGGAAGAGACAATGAGAGAGACACAGAGACAAAGAGAGGGGCAGAGACAATGAGAGGGAGAGACAGAGACACAGAGAGAGGCAGAGACAATGAGAGAGAGAGACAGAGAGAGTGAAGAGAAAATGAGAGAGAGACAGTGAGAGAGAGGGGCAGAAACAATGAGACAGAAAGAGACAGAGAGAGGGGCAGAGACATTGAGAGAGAGAGACAGAGAGAGAGAGAGCGGCAGAGAGAATGTGAGAGAGAGACAGAGAGAGGGAGAGGCAGAGACAATAAGAGAGACAGAGACAGAGAGAGAGAGGGGCAGAGAAAATGAGAGAGACAGACAGAGACAGAGAGAGGGGCTGAGACAATGAGAGAGAGAGACAGAGACAGAGAGAGGGGCAGAGACAATGAGAGAGACAGACAGAGAGAGGGGCAGAGTCAATGAGAGAGAGAGACAGACAGAGAGAGGGCCAGACGAGAGAGAGACAGAGACAGAGAGAGGGGCAGAGACAATGAGAGAGAGACAGACAGAGAGAGGGGCAGAGACAATGAGAGAGAGACAGACAGAAAGAGGGGCAGAGACTGAGAGAGAGAGAGACAGACAGAGAGAGGGGTAGAAACAATGAGAGGGAGAGACCGAGACAGAGAGAGGGGCAGAGACAATGAGAGAGGCAGAGACAGAGAGAGGGGCAGAGACAATGAGAGAGAGAGACAGAGACAGAGACAGAGAGGCAGAAACAATGAGAGAGAGAGACAGAGACAGAAAGAGGGGCAGAGACAATGAGGGGGAGGGAACACTAAACACTTCATAATGTCGATAGCTTTACAGCCCTAATGACATGGGGGTTCATAATACAAAGAACAACATGCATTAATAGTAATAATGTTGATGAAAACCAAAGCCAAAACGAAATCAATCAATCTGTGCAACAAAGTGCAGTTCGACCATCCATTCAAAGTAATGGCATGTAGTGAGAAATAACAAGAAAAAACATATATAAATGTATAACATGAATATTTTCCATATGAGAATGACAACACATATTTCAATTTTCACAATGAGCAACACCTGATACTATTTTATGATTGTTGTTTTTTTTCGTCGCATGTTATTCGCTTCGGCGATATATTTTGCAAGTGACTGTAGTGAAGTTTCCTGATTTAGATTAAGCACTCCAAAAATATCTTCATTCTTTGCTCAATTTGTTTTAAATACAACACATTTTTCTCGAATATCGTCATAAGCTTTACAACTAAACAAAAAATGTAATTCATCCTCCCTGAGAGGGAGAGACAGACAGAGAGAGGGGCAGAAACAATGAAAGAGACAGAGACAGATGGGTAGAGACAATGAGAGAGAGAGACAGACCGAGAGAGAGGCAGAGACAATCAGAGAGAGAGAGACAGAGACAGAGAGAGGGGCAGAGAGAATGAGAGAGAGACAGAGACAGAGAGAGGGGCAGAAACAATGAGTGAGAGACAGACAGAGAGAGGGGCAGAGACAATGAGAGAGAGAGACAGAGACAGAGAGAGGGGCAGAGACAAAGAGAGGGAGAGACAGAGACAGACAGAGGGGCAGAGACATTGAGAGAGAGACAGAGACAAAGAGAGGGGCAGAGATAGAGGGAGAGACAGAGACAGAGAGAGGAGCAGAGACAATGAGAGAGAGAGACAGAGACAGGGAGAGGGGCAGAGACAATGAGAGAGAGAGACAGAGACAGGGAGAGGGGCAGAGACAATGAGAGAGAGAGACAGAGACAGGGAGAGGGACAGAGAAAATGGAGAGAGAGAGACAGAGACAGAGGGAGGAGCAGAGACAATGAGAGAGAGACAGACAGAAAGAGGGGCAGAGACAATGAGAGAGAGACAGTCAGAGAGAGGGGCAGAAACAGTGAGAGACAGAGAGAGAGAGGGGCAGAGACAATGAGAGAGAGACAGACAGAGGGGCAGAGACAATGAGAGAGAGAGACAGAGATAGGGGCAGAGAAAATGAGAGAGAGAGACAGAGACAGGGAGAGGGGCAGAGACAATGAGAGAGAGAGACAGAGACAGGGAGAAGGGGCAGAGACAATGAGAGAGAGACAGAGACAGGGAGAGGGACAGAGAAAATGGAGAGAGAGAGACAGAGACAGAGGGAGGAGCAGAGACAATGAGAGAGAGACAGACAGAAAGAGGGGCAGAGACAATGAGAGAGAGACAGTCAGAGAGAGGGGCAGAAACAGTGAGAGACAGAGAGAGAGAGGGGCAGAGACAATGAGAGAGAGACAGACAGAGAGAGGGGCAGAGACAATGAGAGAGAGAGAGACAGAGATAGGGGCAGAGACAATGAGAGAGAGAGACAGACAGAGGGGCAGAGACAATGAGAGAGAGAGACAGAGACAGAGAGAGGGGCAGAGATAGAGGGAGAGACAGAGACAGAGAGAGGAGCAGAGACAATGAGAGAGAGAGACAGACAGGGAGAGGGGCAGAGACAATGAACGAGAGAGAGACAGAGACAGAGGGAGGGGCAGAGACAATAAGAGAGAGAAACAGTGACAAAGAGAGGGGCAGAAACAATTAGAGAGAGAGAGACAGACAGAGAGAGGGGCAGAGACAATGAGAGAGACAGACAGAGAGAGGGGCAGAGACAATGAGAGAGAGACAGAGACAGAGAGAGGGCCAGAGACAATGAGAGAGAGACAGAGACAGAGAGAGGGGCAGAAACAATGAGAGAGAGACAGACAGAGAGAGGGGCAGAGACAATGAGAGAGAGAGATACAGAGACAGAGAGAGGGGCAGAGATAATGAGAGGGAGACACAGAGACAAAGAGAGGGGCAGAGACAATGAGAGAGAGAGAGACAGAGATAGAGAGAGGGGCAGAGACAATGAGAGAGAGAGAGACAGAGACAGAGAGAGGGGCAGAGACAATGAGAGAGAGAGAGAGACAGAAACAGTGAGAGGGGCAGAGACAATGAGAGAGAGACAGAGACAGAGACAAAGAGAGGGGCAGAGACAATGAGAGAGAGACAGACAGAGAGAGGGGTAGAGACAATGAGAGAGAGACAGTCAGAGAGAGGGGCAGAAACAATGAGAGAGAGACAGACAGAGAGAGGGGCAGAGACAATGAGATAGAGAGACAGAGAGAGGGGCAGAAACAATGAGAGATACAGAGACAGAGAGAGGGGCAGAGACAATGAGAGAGAGAGACAGACAGAGAGAGGGGCAGAGACAATGAGAGAGAGAGAGACAGACAGAGAGAGGGGCAGAGACAATGAAAGAGAGAGACAGAGACAGAGAGAGGGGCAGAGACAATGAGAGACAGAGACTAAGAGAGGGGCAGAGACAATGAGAGAGAGAGACAGAGAGAGGGGCATAGACAATGAGAGAGAGACAGAGACAGAGAGAGGGGCAGAAACAATGAGAGAGAGACAGAGACAGAGAGATGGGAAGAAACAATGACAGAGAGACAGAGAGAGAGAGGGGCAGAGACAATGAGAGAGAGACAGACAGAGAGAGGGGCAGAGACAATGAGAGAGAGACAGTCAGAGAGAGGGGCAGAAACAATGAGAGAGAGACAGACAGAGAGAGGGGCAGAGAGAATGAGATAGAGAGACAGAGAGAGGGGCAGAAACAATGAGAGATACAGAGACAGAGAGAGGGGCAGACAATGAGAGAGAGAGACAGACAGAGAGAGGGGCAGACAATGAGAGAGAGAGAGACAGACAGAGAGAGGGGCAGAGACAATGAAAGAGAGAGACAGAGACAGAGAGGGGCAGAGACAATGAGAGACAGAGACTAAGAGAGGGGCAGAGACAATGAGAGAGAGACAGAGAGAGGGGCATAGACAATGAGAGAGAGACAGAGACAGAGAGAGGGGCAGAAACAATGAGAGAGAGACAGAGACAGAGAGATGGGAAGAAACAATGACAGAGAGACAGAGAGAGAGAGGGGAAGAGACAATGAGAGAGACACAGAGACAAAGAGAGGGGCAGAGACAATGAGAGGGAGAGACAGAGACACAGAGAGAGGCAGAGACAATGAGAGAGAGAGACAGAGAGAGTGAAGAGAAAATGAGAGAGAGACAGTCAGAGAGAGGGGCAGAAACAATGAGACAGAAAGAGACAGAGAGAGGGGCAGAGGCATTGAGAGAGAGAGACATAGAGAGAGAGAGCGGCAGAGAGAATGTGAGAGAGAGACAGAGAGAGAGAGAGGCAGAGACAATAAGAGAGACAGAGACAGAGAGAGAGAGGGGCAGAGAAAATGAGAGAGACA
>NW_027468366.1:0-22500 GCF_041734735.1 Babylonia areolata | reverse complement strand
CTGTCTCTCTCTCTGTCATTGTCTCTGCCCCTCTCCCTGTCTCTGTCTCTCTCTCTCATTGTCTCTGCCCCTCTCCCTGTCTCTCTCTCTCTCATTGTCTCTGCCCCTCTCCCTGTCTGTCTGTCTCTCTCATTGTCTCTGCTCCTCTCTCTGTCTCTGTCTCTCCCTCTATCTCTGCCCCTCTCTTTGTCTCTGTCTCTCTCTCATTGTCTCTACCCCTCTCTCTGTTTCTGTCTCTCCCTCTCTTTGTCTCTGCCCCTCTCTCTGTCTCTGTTTCTCTCTCATTGTCTCTGCCCCTCTCTCTGTCTGTCTCTCTCATTGTTTCTGCTCCTCTCTCTGTCTCTGTCTGTCTCTCTCTCATTCTCTCTGCCCCTCTCTCTGTCTCTGTCTCTCTCTCTCTCATTGTCTCTGCCCCTCTCTCTGTCTCTGTCTCTTTCATTGTTTCTGCCCCTCTCTCTGTCTCTGTCTCTTTCATTGTTTCTGACCCTCTCTCTGTCTCTGTCTCTCCCTCTCTTTGTCTCTGCCCCTCTCTCTGTCTCTGTCTCTCTCTCTCATTGTCTCTGCCCCTCTCTCTGTCTGTCTGTCTCTCATTGTTTCTGCTCCTCTCTCTGTCTCTGTCTCTCTCTCTCATTGTCTCTGCCCCTCTCTCTGTCTGTCTCTCTCTTTCATTGTCTCTACCCTTCTCTCTGTCTCTGTCTCTTTCATTGTTTCTGCCCCTCTCTCTGTCTGTCTCTCCCTCTCAGGGAGGATGAATTACATTTTTTGTTTAGTTGTAAAGCTTATGACGATATTCGAGAAAAATGTGTTGTATTTAAAACAAATTGAGCAAAGAATGAAGATATTTTTGGAGTGCTTAATCTAAATCAGGAAACTTCACTACAGTCACTTGCAAAATATATCGCCGAAGCGAATAACATGCGACGAAAAAAAACAACAATCATAAAATAGTATCAGGTGTTGCTCATTGTGAAAATTGAAATATGTGTTGTCATTCTCATATGGAAAATATTCATGTTATACATTTATATATGTTTTTTCTTGTTATTTCTCACTACATGCCATTACTTTGAATGGATGGTCGAACTGCACTTTGTTGCACAGATTGATTGATTTCGTTTTGGCTTTGGTTTTCATCAACATTATTACTATTAATGCATGTTGTTCTTTGTATTATGAACCCCCATGTCATTAGGGCTGTAAAGCTATCGACATTATGAAGTGTTCAGTGTTCTCTCCCTCTCATTGTCTCTGCCCCTCTCTCTGTCTCTGTCTCTCTCTCTCATTGTTTCTGCCCCTCTCTCTGTCTCTGTCTCTCTCTCTCTCATTGTCTCTGCCCCTCTCTCTGTCTCTGCCTCTCTCATTGTCTCTGCCCCTCTCTCTGTCTCGGTCTCTCCCTCTCATTGTCTCTACCCCTCTCTCTATCTGTCTCTCTCTCTCTCATTGTCTCTGCCCCTCTCTCTGTCTCTCTCATTGTTTCTGCCCCTCTTTCTGTCTGTCTCTCTCTCATTGTCTCTGCCCCTCTCTCTGTCTGTCTCTCTCTCATTGTCTCTGCCCCTCTCTCTGTCTGTCTCTCTCATTATCTCTGCCCCTCTCTCTGTCTCTGTCTCTCTCTCAATGTCTCTGCCCCTCTCTCTGTCTCTCTCATTGTCTCTACCCCTCTCTCTGTCTTTGTCTTTCTCTCTCTCTCATTGTCTCTGGCCCTCTCTCTGTCTCTATCTCTCTCTGTCATTGTCTCTTCCCCTCTCTCTGTCTGTCTGTCTCTCTCATTGTCTCTGCCCCTATCTCTGTCTCTGTCTCTCTCTCTCTCATTGTCTCTGCCCCTCTCTCTGTCACTGTCTCTCTCTCTCTCATTGTCTCTGCCCCTCTCTCTGTCTCTGTCTCTCCCTCTCATTGTCTCTGCCCCTCTCTCTGTCTCTGTCTCTCTCTTATTGTTTCTGCCCCTCTATCTGTCTCTCTCTCTCTCGTTTTCTCTTGTAGGGGGTCGGGGGGTTGGGGGGTGGGGTAAAGGGTAAGTAGTGAGTGAGGTGGTTGTGGTGATGGCGACGGTGCCACAGTTTTAAACACACACACACACACTCACACTCACTCTTTCTCTCTCTCTCTCTCTCTCTCTCTCTCTCTCTCTCTCTCTTTTATTAATGAACTAGCGTTAGAAATTATGCAAAATGGTCAACATGGTGTTACTTTTGATTTGATTGAACTGTTTGTTTTACTTTTTGCTGACGACATGATTTTGCTGTCTATAACAACAGTTGGTTTACAGCGACAACTTAACAGTTTATACACTGCTGCAACTAATTTACAGCTAAAGGTAAATATGGATAAAACAAATATTGTTGTTTTTCGTAAGGGAGGGTATTTGGCAAGAAATGAAAGATGGTCATATGGAAGTGAAAGAATAACTGTCGTAAACGCATATAAATATCTTGGGATTTATTTTTCAACAAGACTTAATTTCAACTTTGCATGTCAAGACATTGCGAATAAAGCAAAAAAAGCAGTTATTTTGATTCTTCATATTTTGTATAAAGTAGACTGTAGTTCTTTTAGTGTATTTGTTAGATTATTTGATTCGCAAGTTCAGCCAATATTACAGTATGGAGCAGAAATCTGGGGACTGGAAAATAGGATAGTAACAGAAAAAGTGCACTTGTTTGCATTGAAACGTTTTCTTAATGTAGACAATCGAACTCCAAATGATCTTGTTTATGGCGAACTGGGGAGATACCCTATTTATCTAAATTCTTATATAAAATGTATTAAATATTGGCTAAAGTTGACTAGAATGAATGAAAACAGATATCCATTTAAAGCATATAAAATGTTATATAGTTTGGATAATAATGGTAAGAAGACTTGGGCAACGAGTGTTCGTCAGTGTTTAAATACATATGGCTTTGCATTTGTATGGGATAATCAAGGGGTGGAAGATATTGCAGGTTTCTTAAAGTGTTTCAGACAACGTATTATTGATTGCAGGTGGCAAGACTGGCATGATCATATACAAACTAGTGATAGATTCGCACAGTTTAGACTTTTTAAAACATCACATGTGATTGAGCCATACATTGAGTTAGGACTGAACAGATATATAAAATGTACACTGACAAAATTTAGATTTGGTATTTCTAGTATTGCTTCTCATAGTTTTAGGTATAGCATTCTAAATGAACCCAGGTATACATGCCGATTATGCAGTTCGGGTAAAGAAGATGAATTGCATTTTTTGTTATGTTGCCCTGCTTTGTGTGACCTTAGACAAAAACTTATTCAACCGAAATATTATAGAGATCCGTCTAATTTTAGGTTCAGTTTACTCATGTCTTCAAGACAGGAATGTACTCTGCATAACTTGGCCATATATATATATGAAGGATTGAAGAGACTAAGTACAGTTATCTCGTGAATGTTGTTGAATATTTGTGTTGACTATTTTGGGTGATATGGTTGATATTGTGCTAACAATTTTTGGTTGATTTGAATTGTCTATTTACTGTGTCATGTCATTATGTAATTATTATTTATCAATGATTCCCCCTTCAGTAAGGGGCTCTGGCCTTATCTGAATAAAACATTCGTTCGTTCGTTCGTTCGTTCTGCCCCTCTCTCTGTCTCTGTCTCTCTCTCTCATTGTTTCTGCCCCTCTCTCTGTCTCTGTCTCTCTCTCTCATTGTCTCTGCCCCTCTCTCTGTGTCTGTCTCTCTCTCATTGTCTCTGCCCCTCTCTCTGTCTGTCTCTCTCTCATTGTTTCTGCCCCTCTCTCTGTCTCTGTCTCTCTCTCATTGTCTGGCCCTCTCTCTGTCTGTCTCTCTCTCTCATTGACTCTGCCCCTCTCTCTGTCTGTCTCTCTCATTGTCTCTGCCCCTCTCTCTGTCTCTGTCTCTCTCTCTCATTGTCTCAGCCCCTCTCTCTGTCTCTGTCTGTCTCTCTCATTGTCTCTGCCCCTCTCTCTGTCTCTGTCTCTCTCTCTCATTGTCTCAGCCCCTCTCTCTGTCTCTGTCTGTCTCTCTCATTTTCTCTGCCCCTCTCTCTGTCTCTGTCTCTCTCTCTCATTGTCTCAGCCCCTCTCTCTGTCTCTGTCTCTCTCTCTCATTGTCTCAGCCCCTCTCTCTGTCTCTGTCTCTCTCTCTCATTGTCTCAGCCCCTCTCTCTGTCTCTGTCTGTCTCTCTCATTTTCTCTGCCCCTCTCTCTGTCTCTGTCTCTCTTATTGTCTCTGCCTCTCTCTCTCTCTCTGTCTCTCTCTCACATTGTCTCTACCACTCTCTCTCTCTCTGTCTCTCTCTCTCCATGTCTCTGCCCCTCTCTCTGTCTCTTTCTCTCTCATTCTTTCTGCCCCTCTCTCTGACTGTCTCTCTCTCATTTTCTCTCCACTCTCTCTGTCTCTCTCTCTCATTGTCTCTGCCTCTCTCTGTGTCTCTGTCTCTCCCTCTCATTGTCTCTGCCCCTCTCTTTGTCTCTGTGTCTCTCTCATTGTCTCTGCCCCTCTCACTCTCTGTCTCTCTGTCATTGTTTCTTCCCATCTCTCTGTCTCTGTCTCTCTCTCATTGTTTCTGCCCCTCTCTCTGTCTCTGTCTCTCTCTCATTGTCTATGCCCCTCTCTCTGTCTCTCTCTCATTGTCTCTGCCCCTCTCTTAGTCTCTGTCTCTCATTGTCTCTGCCCCTCTCTCTGTCTCTGTCTCTCTCTCTGTCTGTCTCTCTCTCTCTCTCATTGTCTCTGCCCCTCTCTCTGTCTGTCTCTCTCTCTCATTGTCTCTGCCCCTCTCTCTGTCTCTGTATCTCTCATTGTTTCTGCCCCTCTCTCTCTCTCTCTATCTCATTGTCTCTGCCCCTCTCTCTGTCTGTCTCTCTCTCATTGTTTCTGCCCCTCTCTCTGACTGTCTCTCTCTCATTGTCTCTGCCCCTCTCTCTGTCTGTCTCTCTCTCATTGTCTCTGCCCCTCTCTTTGTCTCTGTCTCTGTCTCTCTCTCATTGTCTCTGCCCCTCTCTCTGTTTCTGTCTCTCTCTCTCTCTCATTGTCTCTGCCCCTCTCTCTGTCTCTGTCTCTCTCTCTCATTGTCTCTGCCCCTCTCTCTGTCTCTGTGTCTCCCTCTCATTATCTCTGCCCCTCTCTCTGTCTCTGTATCTCTCTCTCCCATAGTCTCTGCCCCTCTCTCTGTCTGTCTCTCTCTCATTGTTTCTGCCCCTCTCTCTGTCTCTGTCTCTCTCTCATTGTCTCTGGCCCTCTCTCTGTCTCTGTCTCTCTCTCATTGTCTCTGCCCCTCTCTCTGTCTGTCTCTCTCATTGTCTCTGCCCCTCTCTCTGTCTGTCTCTCTCTCTCTAATTGTTTCTGCCCCTCTCTCTGTCACTGTTTCTCTCTCTTATTGTCTCTGCCCCTCCCTCTGTCTCTGTCTCTCTCTCTTTCATTGTCTCTGCCCCTCTCCCTGTCTGTCTCTCTCTCTCATTGTCTCTGCTCCTCTCTCTGTCTCTGTCTCTCCCTCTATCTCTGCCCCTCTCTCTCTCTGTCTCTCTCTCTCATTGTCTCTGCCCCTCTGTCTGTCTCTCTCTCTCATTGTCTCTGCCCCTATCTCTGTCTCTCTCTCTCATTGTCTCTGCCCCTCTCTCTGTCTGTCTCTCTCTCATTGTCTCTGCCCCTCTCTCTCTCTGTCTCTCACTGTTTCTGCCCCTCTCTCTGACTCTCTCTCTCTCATTGTCTCTGCCCCTCTTTCTGTCTGTCTCTCTCTCATTGTCTCTGCTCCTCCCTCTGTCTCTGTCTCTCTCTCTCCATTTTCTCTGTCCCTCTCCCTGTCTCTGTCTCTCTCTCTCATTGTCTCTGCCCCTCTCCCTGTCTCTGTCTCTCTCTCTCATTGTCTCTGCCCCTCTCCCTGTCTCTGTCTCTCTCTCTCATTGTCTCTGCTCCTCTCTCTGTCTCTGTCTCTCCCTCTATCTCTGCCCCTCTCTTTGTCTCTGCCCCTCTCTCTGTCTCTTTCTGTCTCATTGTTTCTGCCCCTCTCTCTGACTGTCTCTCTCTCATTTTCTCTCCACTCTCTCTGTCTCTCTCTCTCATTGTCTCTGCCTCTCTCTGTGTCTCTGTCTCTCCCTCTCATTGTCTCTGCCCCTCTCTTTGTCTCTGTGTCTCTCTCATTGTCTCTGCCCCTCTCTCTCTCTGTCTCTCTGTCATTGTTTCTTCCCATCTCTCTGTCTCTGTCTCTCTCTCATTGTTTCTGCCCCTCTCTCTGTCTCTGTCTCTCTCTCATTGTCTATGCCCCTCTCTCTGTCTCTCTCTCATTGTCTCTGCCCCTCTCTTAGTCTCTGTCTCTCATTGTCTCTGCCCCTCTCTCTGTCTCTGTCTCTCTCTTTCATTGTCTCTGCCCCTCTCTCTGTCTGTCTCTCTCTCTCTCATTGTCTCTGCCCCTCTCTCTGTCTGTCTCTCTCTCTCATTGTCTCTGCCCCTCTCTCTGTCTCTGTATCTCTCATTGTTTCTGCCCCTCTCTCTGTCTCTCTATCTCATTGTCTCTCCCCCCTCTCTCTGTCTGTCTCTCTCTCATTGTCTCTGCCCCTCTCTCTGTCTGTCTCTCTCTCATTGTCTCTGCCCCTCTCTCTGTCTGTCTCTCTCTCATTGTTTCTGCCCCTCTCTCTGTCTCTGTCTCTCTCTCATTGTCTCTGGCCCTCTCTCTGTCTCTGTCTCTCTCTCATTGTCTCTGCCCCTCTCTCTGTCTGTCTCTCTCATTGTCTCTGCCCCTCTCTCTGTCTGTCTCTCTCTCTCTAATTGTTTCTGCCCCTCTCTCTGTCACTGTTTCTCTCTCTTATTGTCTCTGCCCCTCCCTCTGTCTCTGTCTCTCTCTCTTTCATTGTCTCTGCCCCTCTCCCTGTCTGTCTCTCTCTCTCATTGTCTCTGCTCCTCTCTCTGTCTCTGTCTCTCCCTCTATCTCTGCCCCTCTCTCTCTCTGTCTCTCTCTCTCATTGTCTCTGCCCCTCTCTCTGTCTCTCTCTCTCATTGTCTCTGCCCCTCTCTCTGTCTGTCTCTCTCTCATTGTCTCTGCCCCTCTCTCTCTCTGTCTCTCACTGTTTCTGCCCCTCTCTCTGACTGTCTCTCTCTCATTGTCTCTGCCCCTCTTTCTGTCTGTCTCTCTCTCATTGTCTCTGCTCCTCCCTCTGTCTCTGTCTCTCTCTCTCCATTTTCTCTGTCCCTCTCCCTGTCTCTGTCTCTCTCTCATTGTCTCTGCCCCTCTCCCTGTCTCTGTCTCTCTCTCATTGTCTCTGCCCCTCTCCCTGTCTCTGTCTCTCTCTCTCATTGTCTCTGCTCCTCTCTCTGTCTCTGTCTCTCCCTCTATCTCTGCCCCTCTCTTTGTCTCTGCCCCTCTCTCTGTCTCTTTCTGTCTCATTGTTTCTGCCCCTCTCTCTGACTGTCTCTCTCTCATTTTCTCTCCACTCTCTCTGTCTCTCTCTCTCATTGTCTCTGCCTCTCTCTGTGTCTCTGTCTCTCCCTCTCATTGTCTCTGCCCCTCTCTTTGTCTCTGTGTCTCTCTCATTGTCTCTGCCCCTCTCTCTCTCTGTCTCTCTGTCATTGTTTCTTCCCATCTCTCTGTCTCTGTCTCTCTCTCATTGTTTCTGCCCCTCTCTCTGTCTCTGTCTCTCTCTCATTGTCTATGCCCCTCTCTCTGTCTCTCTCTCATTGTCTCTGCCCCTCTCTTAGTCTCTGTCTCTCATTGTCTCTGCCCCTCTCTCTGTCTCTGTCTCTCTCTTTCATTGTCTCTGCCCCTCTCTCTGTCTGTCTCTCTCTCTCTCATTGTCTCTGCCCCTCTCTCTGTCTGTCTCTCTCTCTCATTGTCTCTGCCCCTCTCTCTGTCTCTGTATCTCTCATTGTTTCTGCCCCTCTCTCTGTCTCTCTATCTCATTGTCTCTCCCCCCTCTCTCTGTCTGTCTCTCTCTCATTGTTTCTGCCCCTCTCTCTGACTGTCTCTCTCTCATTGTCTCTGCCCCTCTCTCTGTCTGTCTCTCTCTCATTGTCTCTGCCCCTCTCTTTGTCTCTGTCTCTGTCTCTCTCTCATTGTCTCTGCCCCTCTCTCTGTTTCTGTCTCTCTCTCTCTCATTGTCTCTGCCCCTCTCTCTGTCTCTGTCTCTCTCTCATTGTCTCTGCCCCTCTCTCTGTCTCTGTGTCTCCCTCTCATTATCTCTGCCCCTCTCTCTGTCTCTGTATCTCTCTCTCTCATTGTCTCTGCCCCTCTCTCTGTCTGTCTCTCTCTCATTGTTTCTGCCCCTCTCTCTGTCTCTGTCTCTCTCTCATTGTCTCTGGCCCTCTCTCTGTCTCTGTCTCTCTCTCATTGTCTCTGCCCCTCTCTCTGTCTGTCTCTCTCATTGTCTCTGCCCCTCTCTCTGTCTGTCTCTCTCTCTCTAATTGTTTCTGCCCCTCTCTCTGTCACTGTTTCTCTCTCTTATTGTCTCTGCCCCTCCCTCTGTCTCTGTCTCTCTCTCTTTCATTGTCTCTGCCCCTCTCCCTGTCTGTCTCTCTCTCTCATTGTCTCTGCTCCTCTCTCTGTCTCTGTCTCTCCCTCTATCTCTGCCCCTCTCTCTGTCTCTGTCTCTCTCTCTCATTGTCTCTTCCCCTCTGTCTGTCTCTCTCTCTCATTTTCTCTGCCCCTATCTCTATCTCTCTCTCTCATTGTCTCTGCCCCTCTGTCTGTCTCTCTCTCATTGTCTCTGCCCCTCTCTCTCTCTGTCTCTCACTGTTTCTGCCCCTCTCTCTGACTGTCTCTCTCTCATTGTCTCTGCCCCTCTTTCTGTCTGTCTCTCTCTCATTGTCTCTGCTCCTCCCTCTGTCTCTGTCTCTCTCTCTCCATTTTCTCTGTCCCTCTCCCTGTCTCTGTCTCTCTCTCTCATTGTCTCTGCCCCTCTCCCTGTCTCTGTCTCTCTCTCTCATTGTCTCTGCCCCTCTCCCTGTCTCTGTCTCTCTCTCTCATTGTCTCTGCTCCTCTCTCTGTCTCTGTCTCTCCCTCTATCTCTGCCCCTCTCTTTGTCTCTGTCTCTCTCTCAATGTCTCTGCCCCTCTGTCTGTCTCTGTCTCTCCCTCTCTTTGTCTCTGCCCCTCTCTCTGTCTCTGTCTCTCTCTCTCATTGTCTCTGCCCCTCTCTCTGTCTGTCTCTCACTCATTGTTTCTGCCCCTCTCTCTGTCTCTGTCTCTCTCTCATTCTCTCTGCCCCTCTCTCTGTCTCTGTCTCTCTCTCTCTCATTGTCTCTGCCTCTCTCTCGGTCTGTCTCTCTCTCTCATTGTCTCTACCCATCTGTCTCTGTCTCTTTCATTGTTTCTGCCCCTCTCTCTGTCTGTCTCTCCCTCTCAGGGAGGATGAATTACATTTTTTGTTTAGTTGTAAAGCTTATGACGATATTCGAGAAAAATGTGTTGTATTTAAAACAAATTGAGCAAAGAATGAAGATATTTTTGGAGTGCTTGATCTAAATCAGGAAACTTCACTACAGTCACTTGCAAAATATATCGCCGAAGCGAATAACATGCGACGAAAAAAAACAACAATCATACAATAGTATCAGGTGTTGCTCATTGTGAAAATTGAAATATGTGTTGTCATTCTCATATGGAAAATATTCATGTTATACATTTATATATGTTTTTTGTTGTTATTTCTCACTACATGCCATTACTTTGAATGGATGGTCGAACTGCACTTTGTTGCACAGATTGATTGATTTCGTTTTGGCTTTGGTTTTCATCAACATTATTACTATTAATGCATGTTGTTCTTTGTATTATGAACCCCCATGTCATTAGGGCTGTAAAGCTATCGACATTATGAAGTGTTTAGTGTTCTCTCCCCCTCATTGTCTCTGCCCCTCTTTCTGTCTCTGTCTCTCTCTCTCATTGTTTCTGCCTCTCTCTCTGTCTCTGTCTCTCTCTCTCATTGTCTCTTCTCCTCTCTCTGTCTCTGTCTCTCCCTCTATCTCTGCCCCTCTCTTTGTCTCTGCCCCTCTCTCTGTCTCTTTCTGTCTCATTGTTTCTGCCCCTCTCTCTGACTGTCTCT
Source organism: Babylonia areolata (assembly GCF_041734735.1). Lineage (NCBI taxonomy): Eukaryota > Metazoa > Mollusca > Gastropoda > Neogastropoda > Buccinidae > Babylonia > Babylonia areolata. Next base: position 12,486 of record NW_027468366.1, on the reverse strand, counting down.
CTCTCATTTTCTCTCCACTCTCTCTGTCTCTCTCTCTCATTGTCTCTGCCTCTCTCTGTGTCTCTGTCTCTCCCTCTCATTGTCTCTGCCCCTCTCTTTGTCTCTGTGTCTCTCTCATTGTCTCTGCCCCTCTCTCTCTCTGTCTCTCTGTCATTGTTTCTTCCCATCTCTCTGTCTCTGTCTCTCTCTCATTGTTTCTGCCCCTCTCTCTGTCTCTGTCTCTCTCTCATTGTCTATGCCCCTCTCTCTGTCTCTCTCTCATTGTCTCTGCCCCTCTCTTAGTCTCTGTCTCTCATTGTCTCTGCCCCTCTCTCTGTCTCTGTCTCTCTCTTTCATTGTCTCTGCCCCTCTCTCTGTCTGTCTGTCTCTCTCTCATTGTCTCTGCCCCTCTCTCTGTCTGTCTCTCTCTCTCATTGTCTCTGCCCCTCTCTCTGTCTCTGTATCTCTCATTGTTTCTGCCCCTCTCTCTGTCTCTCTATCTCATTGTCTCTCCCCCCTCTCTCTGTCTGTCTCTCTCTCATTGTTTCTGCCCCTCTCTCTGACTGTCTCTCTCTCATTGTCTCTGCCCCTCTCTCTGTCTGTCTCTCTCTCATTGTCTCTGCCCCTCTCTTTGTCTCTGTCTCTGTCTCTCTCTCATTGTCTCTGCCCCTCTCTCTGTTTCTGTCTCTCTCTCTCTCATTGTCTCTGCCCCTCTCTCTGTCTCTGTCTCTCTCTCATTGTCTCTGCCCCTCTCTCTGTCTCTGTGTCTCCCTCTCATTATCTCTGCCCCTCTCTCTGTCTCTGTATCTCTCTCTCTCATTGTCTCTGCCCCTCTCTCTGTCTGTCTCTCTCTCATTGTTTCTGCCCCTCTCTCTGTCTCTGTCTCTCTCTCATTGTCTCTGGCCCTCTCTCTGTCTCTGTCTCTCTCTCATTGTCTCTGCCCCTCTCTCTGTCTGTCTCTCTCATTGTCTCTGCCCCTCTCTCTGTTTGTCTCTCTCTGTCTAATTGTTTCTGCCCCTCTCTCTGTCACTGTTTCTCTCTCTTATTGTCTCTGCCCCTCCCTCTGTCTCTGTCTCTCTCTCTTTCATTGTCTCTGCCCCTCTCCCTGTCTGTCTCTCTCTCTCATTGTCTCTGCTCCTCTCTCTGTCTCTGTCTCTCCCTCTATCTCTGCCCCTCTCTCTGTCTCTGTCTCTCTCTCTCATTGTCTCTTCCCCTCTGTCTGTCTCTCTCTCTCATTTTCTCTGCCCCTATCTCTGTCTCTCTCTCTCATTGTCTCTGCCCCTCTGTCTGTCTCTCTCTCATTGTCTCTGCCCCTCTCTCTCTCTGTCTCTCACTGTTTCTGCCCCTCTCTCTGACTGTCTCTCTCTCATTGTCTCTGCCCCTCTTTCTGTCTGTCTCTCTCTCATTGTCTCTGCTCCTCCCTCTGTCTCTGTCTCTCTCCATTTTCTCTGTCCCTCTCCCTGTCTCTGTCTCTCTCTCTCATTGTCTCTGCCCCTCTCCCTGTCTCTGTCTCTCTCTCTCATTGTCTCTGCCCCTCTCCCTGTCTCTGTCTCTCTCTCATTGTCTCTGTCTCTGTCTCTGCCTCTATCTCTGCCCCTCTCTTTGTCTCTGTCTCTCTCTCAATGTCTCTGCCCCTCTGTCTGTCTCTGTCTCTCCCTCTCTTTGTCTCTGCCCCTCTCTCTGTCTCTGTCTCTCTCTCTCATTGTCTCTGCCCCTCTCTCTGTCTGTCTCTCACTCATTGTTTCTGCCCCTCTCTCTGTCTCTGTCTCTCTCTCATTCTCTCTGCCCCTCTCTCTGTCTCTGTCTCTCTCTCTCTCATTGTCTCTGCCTCTCTCTCGGTCTGTCTCTCTCTCTCATTGTCTCTACCCATCTGTCTCTGTCTCTCTCATTGTCTCTACCCCACTCTCTGTCTCTGTCTGTTTCATTGTTTCTGCCCCTCTCTCTGTCTGTCTCTCCCTCTCAGGGAGGATGAATTACATTTTTTGTTTAGTTGTAAAGCTTATGACGATATTCGAGAAAAATGTGTTGTATTTAAAACAAATTGAGCAAAGAATGAAGATATTTTTGGAGTGCTTAATCTAAATCAGGAAACTTCACTACAGTCACTTGCAAAATATATCGCCGAAGCGAATAACATGCGACGAAAAAAAACAACAATCATAAAATAGTATCAGGTGTTGCTCATTGTGAAAATTGAAATATGTGTTGTCATTCTCATATGGAAAATATTCATGTTATACATTTATATATGTTTTTTCTTGTTATTTCTCACTACATGCCATTACTTTGAATGGATGGTCGAACTGCACTTTGTTGCACAGATTGATTGATTTCGTTTTGGCTTTGGTTTTCATCAACATTATTACTATTAATGCATGTTGTTCTTTGTATTATGAACCCCCATGTCATTAGGGCTGTAAAGCTATCGACATTATGAAGTGTTTAGTGTTCTCTCCCCCTCATTGTCTCTGCCCCTCTTTCTGTCTCTGTCTCTCTCTCTCATTGTTTCTGCCTCTCTCTCTGTCTCTGTCTCTCTCTCTCATTGTCTCTGCCCCTCTCTCTGTCTCTGCCTCTCTCATTGTCTCTGCCCCTCTCTCTGTCTCGGTCTCTCCCTCTCATTGTTTCTACCCCTCTCTCTGTCTGTCTCTCTCTCTCAGTCTCTGCCCCTCTTTCTGTCTGTCTCTCTCTCATTGTCTCTGCCCCTCTCTCTGTCTGTCTCTCTCTCATTGTCTCTGCCCCTCTCTCTGTCTCTGTCTCTCTCTCGTCTGGCCCTCTCTCTGTCTGTCTCTCTCTCTCATTGACTCTGCCCCTCTCTCTGTCTGTCTCTCTCATTGTCTCTGCCCCTCTCTCTGTCTCTGTCTCTCTCTCTCATTGTCTCAGCCCCTCTCTCTGTCTCTGTCTGTCTCTCTCATTTTCTCTGCCCCTCTCTCTGTCTCTGTCTCTCTTATTGTCTCTGCCTCTCTCTCTCTCTGTCTCTCTCTCACATTCTCTCTGCCGCTCTCTCTCTCTCTGTCTCTCTCTCTCAATGCCTCTGCCCCTCTCTCTGTCTCTTTCTGTCTCATTGTTTCTGCCCCTCTCTCTGACTGTCTCTCTCTCATTTTCTCTTCACTCTCTCTGTCTCTCTCTCTCATTGTCTCTGCCTCTCTCTGTGTCTCTGTCTCTCCCTCTCATTGTCTCTGCCCCTCTCTTTGTCTCTGTGTCTCTCTCATTGTCTCTTCCCCTCTCTCTCTCTGTCTCTCTGTCATTGTTTCTTCCCATCTCTCTGTCTCTGTCTCTCTCTCATTGTTTCTGCCCCTCTCTCTGTCTCTGTCTCTCTCTCATTGTCTATGCCCCTCTCTCTGTCTCTCTCTCATTGTCTCTGCCCCTCTCTTAGTCTCTGTCTCTCATTGTCTCTGCCCCTCTCTCTGTCTCTGTCTCTCTCTTTCATTGTCTCTGCCCCTCTCTCTGTCTGTCTCTCTCTCTCTCATTGTCTGCCCCTCTCTCTGTCTGTCTCTCTCTCTCATTGTCTCTGCCCCTCTCTCTGTCTCTGTATCTCTCATTGTTTCTGCCCCTCTCTCTGTCTCTCTATCTCATTGTCTCTGCCCCTCTCTCTGTCTGTCTCTCTCTCATTGTTTCTGCCCCTCTCTCTGACTGTCTCTCTCTCATTGTCTCTGCCCCTCTCTCTGTCTGTCTCTCTCTCATTGTCTCTGCCCCTCTCTCTCTCTGTCTCTCTGTCATTGTTTCTTCCCATCTCTCTGTCTCTGTCTCTCTCTCATTGTTTCTGCCCCTCTCTCTGTCTCTGTCTCTCTCTCATTGTCTATGCCCCTCTCTCTGTCTCTCTCTCATTGTCTCTGCCCCTCTCTTAGTCTCTGTCTCTCATTGTCTCTGCCCCTCTCTCTGTCTCTGTCTCTCTCTTTCATTGTCTCTGCCCCTCTCTCTGTCTGTCTCTCTCTCTCTCATTGTCTCTGCCCCTCTCTCTGTCTGTCTCTCTCTCTCATTGTCTCTGCCCCTCTCTCTGTCTCTGTATCTCTCATTGTTTCTGCCCCTCTCTCTGTCTCTCTATCTCATTGTCTCTGCCCCTCTCTCTGTCTGTCTCTCTCTCATTGTTTCTGCCCCTCTCTCTGACTGTCTCTCTCTCATTGTCTCTGCCCCTCTCTCTGTCTGTCTCTCTCTCATTGTCTCTGCCCCTCTCTTTGTCTCTGTCTCTGTCTCTCTCTCATTGTCTCTGCCCCTCTCACTGTTTCTGTCTCTCTCTCTCTCTCATTGTCTCTGCCCCTCTCTCTCTCTCATTGTCTCTGCCCCTCTCTCTATCTCTGTCTCTCTCTCTCATTGTCTCTGCCCCTCTCTCTGTCTCTGTGTCTCCCTCTCATTATCTCTGCCCCTCTCTCTGTCTCTGTATCTCTCTCTCTCATTGTCTCTGCCCCTCTCTCTGTCTGTCTCTCTCTCATTGTTTCTGCCCCTCTCTCTGTCTCTGTCTCTCTCTCATTGTCTCTGGCCCTCTCTCTGTCTCTGTCTCTCTCTCATTGTCTCTGCCCCTCTCTCTGTCTCTCTCATTGTCTCTGCCCCTCTCTCTGTCTGTCTCTCTCTCTCTAATTGTTTCTGCCCCTCTCTCTGTCACTGTTTCTCTCTCTTATTGTCTCTGCCCCTCCCTCTGTCTCTGTCTCTCTCTCGTTCATTGTCTCTGCCCCTCTCCCTGTCTGTCTCTCTCTCTCATTGTCTCTGCTCCTCTCTCTGTCTCTGTTTCTCCCTCTATCTCTGCCCCTCTCTCTGTCTCTGTCTCTCTCTCTCATTGTCTCTGCCCCTCTGTCTGTCTCTCTCTCTCATTGTCTCTGCCCCTATCTCTGTCTCTCTCTCTCATTGTCTCTGCCCCTCTCTCTGTCTCTGTATCTCTCATTGTTTCTGCCCCTCTCTCTGTCTCTCTATCTCATTGTCTCTCCCCTCTCTCTGTCTGTCTCTCTCTCATTGTTTCTGCCCCTCTCTCTGACTGTCTCTCTCTCATTGTCTCTGCCCCTCTCTCTGTCTGTCTCTCTCTCATTGTCTCTGCCCCTCTCTTTGTCTCTGTCTCTGTCTCTCTCTCATTGTCTCTGCCCCTCTCTCTGTTTCTGTCTCTCTCTCTCTCATTGTCTCTGCCCCTCTCTCTGTCTCTGTCTCTCTCTCATTGTCTCTGCCCCTCTCTCTGTCTCTGTGTCTCCCTCTCATTATCTCTGCCCCTCTCTCTGTCTCTGTATCTCTCTCTCTCATTGTTTCTGCCCCTCTCTCTGTCTCTCTATCTCATTGTCTCTCCCCCCTCTCTCTGTCTGTCTCTCTCTCATTGTTTCTGCCCCTCTCTCTGACTGTCTCTCTCTCATTGTCTCTGCCCCTCTCTCTGTCTGTCTCTCTCATTGTCTCTGCCCCTCTCTCTGTCTCTGTCTCTCTCTCTCATTGTCTCAGCCCCTCTCTCTGTCTCTGTCTGTCTCTCTCATTGTCTCTGCCCCTCTCTCTGTCTCTGTCTCTCTCTCTCATTGTCTCAGCCCCTCTCTCTGTCTCTGTCTGTCTCTCTCATTTTCTCTGCCCCTCTCTCTGTCTCTGTCTCTCTTATTGTCTCTGCCTCTCTCTCTCTCTCTGTCTCTCTCTCACATTGTCTCTACCACTCTCTCTCTCTGTCTCTCTCTCTCCATGTCTCTGCCCCTCTCTCTGTCTCTTTCTGTCTCATTCTTTCTGCCCCTCTCTCTGACTGTCTCTCTCTCATTTTCTCTCCACTCTCTCTGTCTCTCTCTCTCATTGTCTCTGCCTCTCTCTGTGTCTCTGTCTCTCCCTCTCATTGTCTCTGCCCCTCTCTTTGTCTCTGTGTCTCTCTCATTGTCTCTGCCCCTCTCACTCTCTGTCTCTCTGTCATTGTTTCTTCCCATCTCTCTGTATCTGTCTCTCTCTCATTGTTTCTGCCCCTCTCTCTGTCTCTGTCTCTCTCTCATTGTCTATGCCCCTCTCTCTGTCTCTCTCTCATTGTCTCTGCCCCTCTCTTAGTCTCTGTCTCTCATTGTCTCTGCCCCTCTCTCTGTCTCTGTCTCTCTCTCTGTCTGTCTCTCTCTCTCTCTCATTGTCTCTGCCCCTCTCTCTGTCTGTCTCTCTCTCTCTCATTGTCTCTGCCCCTCTCTCTGTCTCTGTATCTCTCATTGTTTCTGCCCCTCTCTCTCTCTCTCTATCTCATTGTCTCTGCCCCTCTCTCTGTCTGTCTCTCTCTCATTGTTTCTGCCCCTCTCTCTGACTGTCTCTCTCTCATTGTCTCTGCCCCTCTCTCTGTCTGTCTCTCTCTCATTGTCTCTGCCCCTCTCTTTGTCTCTGTCTCTGTCTCTCTCTCATTGTCTCTGCCCCTCTCTCTGTTTCTGTCTCTCTCTCTCTCATTGTCTCTGCCCCTCTCTCTGTCTCTGTCTCTCTCTCTCATTGTCTCTGCCCCTCTCTCTGTCTCTGTGTCTCCCTCTCATTATCTCTGCCCCTCTCTCTGTCTCTGTATCTCTCTCTCCCATTGTCTCTCCCCCTCTCTCTGTCTGTCTCTCTCTCATTGTTTCTGCCCCTCTCTCTGTCTCTGTCTCTCTCTCATTGTCTCTGGCCCTCTCTCTGTCTCTGTCTCTCTCTCATTGTCTCTGCCCCTCTCTCTGTCTGTCTCTCTCATTGTCTCTGCCCCTCTCTCTGTCTGTCTCTCTCTCTCTAATTGTTTCTGCCCCTCTCTCTGTCACTGTTTCTCTCTCTTATTGTCTCTGCCCCTCCCTCTGTCTCTGTCTCTCTCTCTTTCATTGTCTCTGCCGCTCTCCCTGTCTGTCTCTCTCTCTCATTGTCTCTGCTCCTCTGTCTGTCTCTGTCTCTCCCTCTATCTCTGCCCCTCTCTCTCTCTGTCTCTCTCTCTCATTGTCTCTGCCCCTCTGTCTGTCTCTCTCTCTCATTGTCTCTGCCCCTATCTCTGTCTCTCTCTCTCATTGTCTCTGCCCCTCTCTCTGTCTGTCTCTCTCTCATTGTCTCTGCCCCTCTCTCTCTCTGTCTCTCACTGTTTCTGCCCCTCTCTCTGACTGTCTCTCTCTCATTGTCTCTGCCCCTCTTTCTGTCTGTCTCTCTCTCATTGTCTCTGCTCCTCCCTCTGTCTCTGTCTCTCTCTCTCCATTTTCTCTGTCCCTCTCCCTGTCTCTGTCTCTCTCTCATTGTCTCTGCCCCTCTCCCTGTCTCTGTCTCTCTCTCTCATTGTCTCTGCCCCTCTCCCTGTCTCTGTCTCTCTCTCTCATTGTCTCTGCTCCTCTCTCTGTCTCTGTCTCTCCCTCTATCTCTGCCCCTCTCTTTGTCTCTGCCCCTCTCTCTGTCTCTTTCTGTCTCATTGTTTCTGCCCCTCTCTCTGACTGTCTCTCTCTCATTTTCTCTCCACTCTCTCTGTCTCTCTCTCTCATTGTCTCTGCCTCTCTCTGTGTCTCTGTCTCTCCCTCTCATTGTCTCTGCCCCTCTCTTTGTCTCTGTGTCTCTCTCATTGTCTCTGCCCCTCTCTCTCTCTGTCTCTCTGTCATTGTTTCTTCCCATCTCTCTGTCTCTGTCTCTCTCTCATTGTTTCTGCCCCTCTCTCTGTCTCTGTCTCTCTCTCATTGTCTATGCCCCTCTCTCTGTCTCTCTCTCATTGTCTCTGCCCCTCTCTTAGTCTCTGTCTCTCATTGTCTCTGCCCCTCTCTCTGTCTCTGTCTCTCTCTTTCATTGTCTCTGCCCCTCTCTCTGTCTGTCTCTCTCTCTCTCATTGTCTCTGCCCCTCTCTCTGTCTGTCTCTCTCTCTCATTGTCTCTGCCCCTCTCTCTGTCTCTGTATCTCTCATTGTTTCTGCCCCTCTCTCTGTCTCTCTATCTCATTGTCTCTCCCCCCTCTCTCTGTCTGTCTCTCTCTCATTGTTTCTGCCCCTCTCTCTGACTGTCTCTCTCTCATTGTCTCTGCCCCTCTCTCTGTCTGTCTCTCTCTCATTGTCTCTGCCCCTCTCTTTGTCTCTGTCTCTGTCTCTCTCTCATTGTCTCTGCCCCTCTCTCTGTTTCTGTCTCTCTCTCTCTCATTGTCTCTGCCCCTCTCTCTGTCTCTGTCTCTCTCTCATTGTCTCTGCCCCTCTCTCTGTCTCTGTGTCTCCCTCTCATTATCTCTGCCCCTCTCTCTGTCTCTGTATCTCTCTCTCTCATTGTCTCTGCCCCTCTCTCTGTCTGTCTCTCTCTCATTGTTTCTGCCCCTCTCTCTGTCTCTGTCTCTCTCTCATTGTCTCTGGCCCTCTCTCTGTCTCTGTCTCTCTCTCATTGTCTCTGCCCCTCTCTCTGTCTGTCTCTCTCATTGTCTCTGCCCCTCTCTCTGTCTGTCTCTCTCTCTCTAATTGTTTCTGCCCCTCTCTCTGTCACTGTTTCTCTCTCTTATTGTCTCTGCCCCTCCCTCTGTCTCTGTCTCTCTCTCTTTCATTGTCTCTGCCCCTCTCCCTGTCTGTCTCTCTCTCTCATTGTCTCTGCTCCTCTCTCTGTCTCTGTCTCTCCCTCTATCTCTGCCCCTCTCTCTGTCTCTGTCTCTCTCTCTCATTGTCTCTTCCCCTCTGTCTGTCTCTCTCTCTCATTTTCTCTGCCCCTATCTCTGTCTCTCTCTCTCATTGTCTCTGCCCCTCTGTCTGTCTCTCTCTCATTGTCTCTGCCCCTCTCTCTCTCTGTCTCTCACTGTTTCTGCCCCTCTCTCTGACTGTCTCTCTCTCATTGTCTCTGCCCCTCTTTCTGTCTGTCTCTCTCTCATTGTCTCTGCTCCTCCCTCTGTCTCTGTCTCTCTCTCTCCATTTTCTCTGTCCCTCTCCCTGTCTCTGTCTCTCTCTCTCATTGTCTCTGCCCCTCTCCCTGTCTCTGTCTCTCTCTCTCATTGTCTCTGCCCCTCTCCCTGTCTCTGTCTCTCTCTCTCATTGTCTCTGCTCCTCTCTCTGTCTCTGTCTCTCCCTCTATCTCTGCCCCTCTCTTTGTCTCTGTCTCTCTCTCAATGTCTCTGCCCCTCTGTCTGTCTCTGTCTCTCCCTCTCTTTGTCTCTGCCCCTCTCTCTGTCTCTGTCTCTCTCTCTCATTGTCTCTGCCCCTCTCTCTGTCTGTCTCTCACTCATTGTTTCTGCCCCTCTCTCTGGCTCTGTCTCTCTCTCATTCTCTCTGCCCCTCTCTCTGTCTCTGTCTCTCTCTCTCTCATTGTCTCTGCCTCTCTCTCGGTCTGTCTCTCTCTCTCTCATTGTCTCTACCCATCTGTCTCTGTCTCTTTCATTGTTTCTGCCCCTCTCTCTGTCTGTCTCTCCCTCTCAGGGAGGATGAATTACATTTTTTGTTTAGTTGTAAAGCTTATGACGATATTCGAGAAAAATGTGTTGTATTTAAAACAAATTGAGCAAAGAATGAAGATATTTTTGGAGTGCTTAATCTAAATCAGGAAACTTCACTACAGTCACTTGCAAAATATATCGCCGAAGCGAATAACATGCGACGAAAAAAAACAACAATCATAAAATAGTATCAGGTGTTGCTCATTGTGAAAATTGAAATATGTGTTGTCATTCTCATATGGAAAATATTCATGTTATACATTTATATATGTTTTTTCTTGTTATTTCTCACTACATGCCATTACTTTGAATGGATGGTCGAACTGCACTTTGTTGCACAGATTGATTGATTTCGTTTTGGCTTTGGTTTTCATCAACATTATTACTATTAATGCATGTTGTTCTTTGTATTATGAACCCCCATGTCATTAGGGCTGTAAAGCTATCGACATTATGAAGTGTTTAGTGTTCTCTCCCCCTCATTGTCTCTGCCCCTCTTTCTGTCTCTGTCTCTCTCTCTCATTGTTTCTGCCTCTCTCTCTGTCTCTGTCTCTCTCTCTCATTGTCTCTGCTCCTCTCTCTGTCTCTGTCTCTCCCTCTATCTCTGCCCCTCTCTTTGTCTCTGCCCCTCTCTCTGTCTCTTTCTGTCTCATTGTTTCTGCCCCTCTCTCTGACTGTCTCTCTCTCATTTTCTCTCCACTCTCTCTGTCTCTCTCTCTCATTGTCTCTGCCTCTCTCTGTGTCTCTGTCTCTCCCTCTCATTGTCTCTGCCCCTCTCTTTGTCTCTGTGTCTCTCTCATTGTCTCTGCCCCTCTCTCTCTCTGTCTCTCTGTCATTGTTTCTTCCCATCTCTCTGTCTCTGTCTCTCTCTCATTGTTTCTGCCCCTCTCTCTGTCTCTGTCTCTCTCTCATTGTCTATGCCCCTCTCTCTGTCTCTCTCTCATTGTCTCTGCCCCTCTCTTAGTCTCTGTCTCTCATTGTCTCTGCCCCTCTCTCTGTCTCTGTCTCTCTCTTTCATTGTCTCTGCCCCTCTCTCTGTCTGTCTCTCTCTCTCTCATTGTCTCTGCCCCTCTCTCTGTCTGTCTCTCTCTCTCATTGTCTCTGCCCCTCTCTCTGTCTCTGTATCTCTCATTGTTTCTGCCCCTCTCTCTGTCTCTCTATCTCATTGTCTCTCCCCCCTCTCTCTGTCTGTCTCTCTCTCATTGTTTCTGCCCCTCTCTCTGACTGTCTCTCTCTCATTGTCTCTGCCCCTCTCTCTGTCTGTCTCTCTCTCATTGTCTCTGCCCCTCTCTTTGTCTCTGTCTCTGTCTCTCTCTCATTGTCTCTGCCCCTCTCTCTGTTTCTGTCTCTCTCTCTCTCATTGTCTCTGCCCCTCTCTCTGTCTCTGTCTCTCTCTCATTGTCTCTGCCCCTCTCTCTGTCTCTGTGTCTCCCTCTCATTATCTCTGCCCCTCTCTCTGTCTCTGTATCTCTCTCTCTCATTGTCTCTGCCCCTCTCTCTGTCTGTCTCTCTCTCATTGTTTCTGCCCCTCTCTCTGTCTCTGTCTCTCTCTCATTGTCTCTGGCCCTCTCTCTGTCTCTGTCTCTCTCTCATTGTCTCTGCCCCTCTCTCTGTCTGTCTCTCTCATTGTCTCTGCCCCTCTCTCTGTCTGTCTCTCTCTCTCTAATTGTTTCTGCCCCTCTCTCTGTCACTGTTTCTCTCTCTTATTGTCTCTGCCCCTCCCTCTGTCTCTGTCTCTCTCTCTTTCATTGTCTCTGCCCCTCTCCCTGTCTGTCTCTCTCTCTCATTGTCTCTGCTCCTCTCTCTGTCTCTGTCTCTCCCTCTATCTCTGCCCCTCTCTCTGTCTCTGTCTCTCTCTCTCATTGTCTCTTCCCCTCTGTCTGTCTCTCTCTCTCATTTTCTCTGCCCCTATCTCTGTCTCTCTCTCTCATTGTCTCTGCCCCTCTGTCTGTCTCTCTCTCATTGTCTCTGCCCCTCTCTCTCTCTGTCTCTCACTGTTTCTGCCCCTCTCTCTGACTGTCTCTCTCTCATTGTCTCTGCCCCTCTTTCTGTCTGTCTCTCTCTCATTGTCTCTGCTCCTCCCTCTGTCTCTGTCTCTCTCTCTCCATTTTCTCTGTCCCTCTCCCTGTCTCTGTCTCTCTCTCTCATTGTCTCTGCCCCTCTCCCTGTCTCTGTCTCTCTCTCTCATTGTCTCTGCCCCTCTCCCTGTCTCTGTCTCTCTCTCTCATTGTCTCTGCCCCTCTCTCTGTCTCTCACTCATTGTTTCTGCCCCTCTCTTTGTCTCTGTCTCTCTCTCAATGTCTCTGCCCCTCTGTCTGTCTCTGTCTCTCCCTCTCTTTGTCTCTGCCCCTCTCTCTGTCTCTGTCTCTCTCTCTCATTGTCTCTGCCCCTCTCTCTGTCTGTCTCTCACTCATTGTTTCTGCCCCTCTCTCTGGCTCTGTCTCTCTCTCATTCTCTCTGCCCCTCTCTCTGTCTCTGTCTCTCTCTCTCTCATTGTCTCTGCCTCTCTCTCGGTCTGTCTCTCTCTCTCTCATTGTCTCTACCCATCTGTCTCTGTCTCTTTCATTGTTTCTGCCCCTCTCTCTGTCTGTCTCTCCCTCTCAGGGAGGATGAATTACATTTTTTGTTTAGTTGTAAAGCTTATGACGATATTCGAGAAAAATGTGTTGTATTTAAAACAAATTGAGCAAAGAATGAAGATATTTTTGGAGTGCTTAATCTAAATCAAGAAACTTCACTACAGTCACTTGCAAAATATATCGCCGAAGCGAATAACATGCGACGAAAAAAAACAACAATCATAAAATAGTATCAGGTGTTGCTCATTGTGAAAATTGAAATATGTGTTGTCATTCTCATATGGAAAATATTCATGTTATACATTTATATATGTTTTTTCTTGTTATTTCTCACTACATGCCATTACTTTGAATGGATGGTCGAACTGCACTTTGTTGCACAGATTGATTGATTTCGTTTTGGCTTTGGTTTTCATCAACATTATTACTATTAATGCATGTTGTTCTTTGTATTATGAACCCCCATGTCATTAGGGCTGTAAAGCTATCGACATTATGAAGTGTTTAGTGTTCTCTCCCCCTCATTGTCTCTGCCCCTCTTTCTGTCTCTGTCTCTCTCTCTCATTGTTTCTGCCTCTCTCTCTGTCTCTGTCTCTCTCTCTCATTGTCTCTGCTCCTCTCTCTGTCTCTGTCTCTC
>NW_027468365.1:117485-193755 GCF_041734735.1 Babylonia areolata | reverse complement strand
AAAGCAAAAGACAAATATTATTTTTGTTATGAAAACAAACCGTATCTTATTGTAAGAAAAATATGCAAGTGTTACTCATAAGCAACACATCGTGCAAAGCTGGAGCTATTGAAGAAAGAAAATACCAGTAGGAATGTATTGTGTGCGTGTGTGTGTGTGTGTGGTGCGCGCGCGTGCGTGTGTATATGCGTGCGTGAATTGTTTTCAATGCAAGCCTCTAACAGAGAGAGAGAAAGAGAGAGAGCGTGTGTGCTCACGGGCGCATGTGTGTGTGTGTTGTGTGTGTGTGTGTGTGTGTGTGCGCGGGGGGGCGCATGTGTGTATGTGTGTGCACCTATATAAGTATGTGGATGGTGTGTGTGTGTGTGTGTGTGTGTGTGCGCGCGCGCGCGTGTGTGTGTGTGTCTGTGTGTGTGTGTGTGCATTTTTCTGTGTATGTATGTGAGGAATGAAAAAATGTGTTTGTGTGTCGATCAGTGTATCAGTATGTGTGGTATCTGTCACTGCGTGTGTGCGTACGTGTGTGTGTATGCGCGCGCGCGTGTCTGTGTGTGTACGCCTGTGTAGGTGTGTGGATGGTGTGTGCGCGCGTGTACATGTGTTTGCGCGCGCGTCTGTGTTTGTATGTAAGCAATGGTGAAATGTGTGTGCACATCCATACGTTTGTTTGTGTCTGTGTATGTGTGGTGTCTATCAAAGCGCGCGCGCGTGTGTGTGCGTGCGTGCGTGTGCAAAAACAACGGCGAATGGTGAAAGAACCGACGTCCAAATACAGAGGCCGCACGCGCATTTGAACAAAACATAACACGACATTGCAGGTAAAGGGGACGAATCTACGGAACCTCAGCTATAAATCACTGATCAAAACAACGTATACTGCAGCTATTAAGTGTATCCGCATCATCGACTGACACAATCACCGAAATACACCTCCAAAAAGTATTGACGTCAAATGCTGCGAAAGGTTATCTTCAGTGATAAATTTTCTTCCAGTAACGAATAAATGCGGCGCTTCTTGGCATTCGCGTTAGGGGTGTCACTGTGTGTGTGTGTGTGTTAGGTTTCGAGGTCAGCAAAGTCGTAGTTTTTCTTTACTCGGCTAGTGCCGTGGTCTTGGGGGCTTGAATCGTAGAAACTATGGACGAATCGTAGTATTAGGCACGTCTGTGAACCGATGCCCAAATGAGAGACAAGTGGCGCTTCGAACATCAGTAATTATTTCATGGACGTGATGCAAATGAATCTTTGGTTCTTGGGCTTTAGATCCCAGATCTAAATAACGTAACACTAAAACTGCAGTCATGAAGGGTATTCTAAGAATTGCCGCATCCTTGCTGAAGTAATTTCAGAAACAGAGTCAGTCAATTGCTACAAAGTGATTGTTGCGAAAAGTGACAATGTGACGGGCGCAATAGCAGAATGGTTTCAGCATTGCACTTTCAATCTGAGGGTCTGGGCTCGAATCTCGGTGACGCCTGGTGGGTAAAGGGTGGAGATTTTTCCGATCTCCCTTGTCAACATATATGCAGACCTGTCAGTGCCTGAGCCCCCTTCGTGTGTATACGCAAGCAGAAGATCAAATACGCACGTTAAAGATCCTGTAATCCATGTCAGCATTCGGTGGGTTATGGAAGAAAGAAAATACCCAGCATGCACACCCCTGAAAACGGAGTATGGCTACCAACATGGTGGGGTAAAATAAATAAAATGGTCATACACGTAAAATGTTAAATGTTTCTCCGAGTGTGTAAATGTGCGTGCCTGAAATCTGGTTTAATGACACAGGAAACGAATGATGAGCGCCCAATGGCAGCCGTCAGACGGCTTTACCCAGGTAGGCAGCATGTTGTGTAAATGACACCGTGTTTGTAAAGCGCTTAGAGCTTGGTCTCCGACCGAGGATACGGGCTATGTAAGTACCCATATCAACCAATCATAAGTATCCATATCAATCAATCAATGTTCGCAGCCCGAGGTTGAGGCAGAGATGGTAACTGCAGTTGTCAGCGTAATCACAGTTCATTTTCATACTCCCTAACCCCCCCCCCCCCTTTTTTTTTCTCTCTCTCTCTCCGGATTTGCACAAATCGCAGAAAGCATCTAGGCTTTTGAAAAGAGTTACCCACGAACGCTGGCAGAACGACCTGTTTCTTTTTTCACGTGTGTGCTTGCACGCGAGCACCACTGTGGGTGCTTCTTTTTTTTCTCCAGGCGTGCTGAAGTGCAAATGTAACCATGAGTGATGACTTTCCCTAATATTCGTATCCTAATAAAACAAAAACAGTAAATTGTACAATGTTTCCCCTGATTATGTCATTACTATCAATATTACGATCATCAAGAAGCAACAGTTTAATTTACAATGTTTCCCCCTGATCTTGTCACTTCTGACCTTGAACTTTTGACACATGACCACAACTTTTAGTGTTTTCACCCCAATGGTAAGCAAACGTGCACCAGTTCACTGATTCAAGACCACATTTCTAAGCTATCAACTATACGTTAACTCTCTACATACGAACGGCGAAAGAGACGACGTTAACAGCGTTTCATCCCAATTACCATCATCAAAATGTTGCAAGCGGAACGCTCTTATACTGAAGAGGTGAATGTTGACAAATACCACAGTTCTGACGACGGAAGCTAAAGGTTGGGTCATTCAGACACCCATTGGACATCCGAGGGGTCTGTGTAGAGGAGAAGAGAGGACTGGCCGTATTGAGTGAATTAAGCTGTGACCATGACATTGCATTTCAGTGTTTACAAAGGCATCACAATTGAATTCCATGATTGTTGAAAAATTCTATTTTAAACCTGCTGTGTTATGTCTGCAAGGTTTTTTTTTAAATATTGATAAGCGAGAATCTGGATTTGACAACTCTCACTGCTAACCTTATCACAGAGAGAAAGAACACTCATGCGTTATTCCTGACTACCACTCCACCATATCTGGTTCCTGTATCAATCATGATGGCTGAGCAAATGTGTGCACACATGGAAAACAAGGCAAAGTTTGTTGAACGAGTCTGAGAGAGAGAGAGAGAGAGAGAGAGAGAGAGAGAGAAAGAAACAGTGTATACAAGAGTTAGCTTTCAATCCAACAAGCACATCACAGCAAACACTGAATTCCTGTGTTTATTATTTTTGTTGTCACAATATTATAACGTAATAATAATCATAATGAGCGAGAGACTGAGAGAAAGACAAGAGAATAAATGTAAAAGAAAAAAGTCGAGCAACTCACAGTGTTCATTAACAAGAGCTCCAAATAAAACTATGCCAAATACCATGATCACTACAGCAGACAGACACTGCCCTGGAGAGAAGGGTGGGTATGGGGAAGATGGTGGTGGGGGCATGGTGGGGGTAAAAACTGGGGAAGAGATGGGAGGGGGAGGGTGGTTTGTTGTGGTGGAGTAATACACAAAACCACCCCTTGCAAGAGTACATGCTAACTTCTCTGCTGCTGTGGTCTGCGGCTACTAACAGGAACACTACTAAAAAAAAACCCACAGAGGCAAGCAATACAAACTTACATGTTTTAATTCAAAGCATGCTACAGGCGTACAAACAATGGAGAAATGAGGAAAGGATACAACAATGCTACAATATTTTCTGAACAACATTCTTGTTTACTTTTGATTTGACAGCCTGATTTACTTTTGCCACTGACTGGTGCACCCCCTCCCCCCAAAAAAATTATTCTATAGTCCAAGAATTAAAAAAACCAAAAAAACCAAAAAAAAAACCACCTATCAAACCTGGCATAGGTACCCTAACAAGTTGCCTCAATCCCAGTGGATGTTCTGAAAGGACAAGGTGGGGGTTGGAGGGTTTGGGGGGAAGATGGGTACGGACAGACAAGGTAACGTGCTCCAATGCAGGTCACCTAACACCTACATATAACCTCAAACATTCATAAAGCATCTGTCAAAATCTAAAAAAAACCCAAAAAAACCCCAACAAAAACAAACAAAAAAACAACTTTTGAAACCAACAGTATGAGAAAAACATAAAGGATTTTTTTTTTTTCTCTATTAAGCTTCCAAACAGCAAAAAAAACAACAACATAAAAACAGATTGCTTCTCTTCAGTCATGGCCTTCACCAATGGTTTTGCTCAGAAATGTTTCACTGGAAACACCCTGTTGTCAAGTGGTGTTCTGGCCTTCTGATCATTGTCTGCTATGGAATGGTGTTTCATCTCTCTCTCTCTCTCTCATGCTTCTGTTACCATGGCGGACAACAAAATAATAACACGTGAAACTCAATCAATATTTCCCCCTCAACCTTTCCTACAAATGTAAATTTCTCAAGGTTGGTATTAAGCCAAAGCTTTATGTATGATGACAAAACAAACCTAATCTTCAAAGCAATCTGTCTCCATACACACACCTTGCTACCTACAGTGCTCCACTTGCCTTTAAATATTGAAGTGCTACCCATACGCGTTCTACAAACCAATACACTTGTGTCCTTAATTTAAACCCGGGAACAGCATGTCCAAGACAGAAACATCTAAGAAATCAGATGACGGTGATGACACCAACTGAGAACAGTACAAAACACACACTCATTCCCCCCAGTGCTGGAAATAATGGAAGCTGCAGGAAACAGAAAGAGAAGCCCACCACTTCAAAATGCAACAACTGCTCGACTGTACACATAGCCGCAGCGAAGAGATAAATGTATCCGGCTGGAAGATGCAAATGTGTGCATGCATAGAGAGAGAGGAGAGCAAGGAGAAGAGACATGAGTGAGAGAGAGCAGTATGATATTTTTTCAAAATCAACAGTATAGGTTATCTACAGCATACATATTATCTAGTGATCTAAAATGCTGGTTAACGAAATACATAATTCCAAACATATCAGGACAAAGGTCACTAAGATGGAGAGAAGGGACTAAAACCCATCATTCATGATCATGAAAACTACACAGGGTGAGGCAGAGATAGTAAGCATGTACAGATATCACTGGGCACGCTTAAATTATAGAACTTGATTAACATCAACTAAAGCTTCCTGTTAATACATAATAAACAAACACAGCCTACACTGTCGTTTTCAGGAATTCTTTTTTCTTTCTTTCTTTTGTGTCATCTTTTAATGAAGACTTCCCCTTTTAAGACAAAAGAGTCTTAGCACAGCAAATATGAATTAAAAAAACAACAACAAAAAACAAAACAAACCCCAAACCAAAAAAACCCCACTGATAATGAACTGTTATCCTTCAAGATTCAGACAGACTGGCAAAACCAAGCAAGCAAGCAACAGACAATCTAAGAGACCAAAATTCTTATACATACATACAATCATTATTAAAAAAAAAAAAAAAAAAAAAAAAAAAAAAAAAAAAAAAATCAAAGAAAAGGAGGACTGGTGGAGGGGGTTGGTGGACAGGGGGATGGGGTTTGAGATCAAGACAGACTAAACGGTATTAAGAAATAATAAAGGCTTCTCCAGAAATAAATCATGCTTCAGTGAAAAGGTTAACAATAATGGGATACAAAAACTACTGGCAATGCATGAATGTAACAAAAACCTTAACAAATGGAAATTTTGTCATCTCCTCAAAGCTGATGCTGAGGCAAACTGCCTTACCCAGCCAGACCGTCCCTCAGTGTTTTCGTGTCTTGCATAAACAATATATATATAAAATCTTATTACTTTCACTTTCATCACCTTCATCAGTCAAACTATGCCAAGAATCTGCTCTCAGCTTTACAAATCACTCTGCTGGAAAGTGTCTAAAATGACATCTTAATGTCAAGCAAAATGGGAGCATTTTTTGGGGTTTCTCCATGTACTTTGCAGTTAGTTACCACACACATGGAAATGCATTCCGATTTCTCTGCTGATGTTTCTATTATGGAACAAGCTAATGCCGATTTTCTCAGATATGTATGTGTGCATATCTTATGTTTGGGCGCCGTCTAATTGCAATGTTGTATAAGACCAGGCACACATGCACATGGGGAACACCTAAACGGCCCAGATCCCAAGCCACATAAACTTACAAAAACTTGGCCCCAAAAGGGTGGCTTAGAAGAGAAACGTCTTGAACTGACATTCTGATGGAAAATTTTCCAGTGTCTGTCCATCTTCATTCAAATATGATTTGTGGAATAAAATCTAAACACGAAAGTCCCAAGGCAGACAGGTCTGCTCACAAGCCAAAGACAAGAACAGAAGCGCATACATGCACACACAAAAGAACAGAAACCACTCCTGTCAAAATGAGGGAAAAAATTCAAATGTTCCCAGGATTTGACTTATCTTTGGGATGTTGGAAACTTTTCTGCAAGATCGTTCCTGTCAGCATGCTGACTTCAGCTGCATGCACAGCACATACCACACAAATACTCACCACCTTGTTTTGATTATTCTTGCCACTCACCCGATGGTCTACACTGACAAAAACAAGCTCTAGTTGTTTTTTTTAACAGCATCTTAAAGACTAGAGCCCAAAAATGATCACAATTGAAGTTTTTAAAGGAATTTGAAACTGAGCTGAATTTTGGGGGGAAAAAAAAAAAAAAAAGGGTGTGGGAGGCAAGGCCTGAAAGTAGAAGGGGTAATGCACTATATCAATGAAAGTTTGCAATCACTGCAACAGTAAAACTCACAACTGTAACCACATAGAATGGATACCAATCCTGTGAAAGAAGTTAATTACCCCCCTTTTGACAGGTGTACACACTATAGTCAAGACCCCCCACCCCACCCCACCCCCAGTGTCCTACCCTACCTTGGGAGAAAGATTCACAAGCTTGAACAATAACAAAATTACTCACCCCACCCATACCCTTTTCAGTTAAAGAGTTTCCTTCCTTTTTTAATCATGCATTTCACTTGTCCTAATAACCACAGCAATTGTAAATCTTGGCTTTCTGTTCTCCACTTTGAATGTTCCCATGAAACAAAAACCACAAAAATCTGAATCTTCACCATTTGTTAATCAAGTCATGGAGGAGCAGGAGTCAGCATGCGGTGGGGGTGGGGGAGTACGTGGGAGTGGGTCCAGTCAGGTCTGATTCACGCTGCTGTTGCGTCATGTCTGCACTCCCCCCCACCATTTTTTTTTTTCTTCTCTTTTTCATCAATGTCTCCTTCAAATCCCTGCCATCACATTCACTTTTCTCCGTTTACCCTCTGATGTGAAATGGGAAACAAACTCTCTCTTTTTTTTATTTTTATACAATGTCATTTGAGGTTCATGGTAAAAGAGATAGAAAGTTTTTTTCCCCATTATTAAAAGAAAAAAAAAGAAGAAGAAAAAATGCAGGATCACCACAAGGCTTGGAAAAAGGTGGGTACAACACTAAAAAATATACCCAAGTACTCCATTCCCCTAGAAAAAGAATGGGGAGGGGGGAGGACCTGACTGTTCAACAGATGCTTCACACTTCAGATTAGCAAGGATGGCCATACCTCAATTGCCAAATAAGTCAAGGATTAACTCAATGTTAAAAAAAAAACCAAACAAACAAAAAACAAAAAAACCACCAACCAACCTACGCCTGGTGAAGGGAGACACAAATACCCAACACAACACACAGAAATACAGAGGAGTGTGTGGGTTGGTGGGGGCGGATGGACAAGGAGAGAAAGAGAGAGAAACTAAGTCATGGACTGTTCCATTTCTGTTGTTTTGTTGCCTTTGCTTTTGACTTAATTTTTTTTTTTTTTTTTTTAAACAGCTCTCACATGTGTATCATGTACCCAAAAAGCCCTCTCACACGTGCATCGTAACCCAGTATAGCTATCGTTCCTTCGCTGACACCATGACAAAAATGAAACGGGAAGGAAGGTGGGTGGAGGGGGTGTACGGTGTGGAGAAAGAAAGAGAGAATGGGGCAGTGGTGGAAAAGGGGTGGAAGAGGGGGGGCACTGAACAGAAGGAGCAGGTACGCCTGGTGGCGACTGTCATCACTGGTTTTCTGGCTGCTGCTCCTCTCCCGCCTCCCCCTGTGAGTCTGACGTTTCCCCAGCTGTCAACACACACACAATCCTCTGTCAATAAAAACAATGTGCAAGGCTGTGACATCATCAACCATTATCACAATCATTTGTAAAATCAAAATGTTCATTTCCTGAATAAATTGTTTAAACTTAAAGAACAGTAAAAACGTGTAGGTTAAAAACAAAATATTTACACTTTGTCATTTTGTGATAGTAGATACTTAACTCATTTTGGGTGAAGATAATTTCACACCAGAATACCTGTTGTTGAAGCAGACTTAGTAAATTTCTTTGGTTTCTCTTTGTAACTTAACAGCCTTTATTCGTTTATGCAACATTTTGACTTCTTCAAAGCAACATTTTAAATTTTGTTAATCCGTTCAGTGCCATGGAATTTAAAAAACGAAAAAGAAAAAAAGTGCTCTGTGGAATTTTGAGGATTCAGGGACAATAATTTTTTTCAAAACCTGGTACAAAAACTATGGCAGATACAGGAGCAAAGTAAATGTTTTTGTCATGGCATATGAATAAGGAATCTGAATCTGAGCTTTCCCCCCATTTACTTTGACTGCAGGTATTCAGCATTTCAAAGTGAAGTTAATTTTTGTGCATCTAAAAAAGTCAATTTCCACCTTTATAGAATGACACCCCCAAAAGAAAACAAACAAGATACCACAGGAAATAGCATGTTTATAGTCATATTATACCTGTAGAAGAAAACAGGTATGTTTATGATGACAATCGTAACATTGTAAACATGTTACTCAACAATGACAAACAAGGGTTCTGTCATGATAAAAAGTCAATCATGTTTTCAGAACTGAGCAGTCAAGCATTTTCTTTTTAATACACCAGAGTGTTCCCCCTTTAGAAGGGAAGCTATTTGATGACACTCTCTTTTGGTTGCAACTGAGCCAATAAAGTGTCTGCTGTGCATCCAGTTCATCTGCTCTATAAAGGAGTTGGTCAACTGATCAGTGACAAAAAGTGTGAAAAAATAAAGTCACAAGACACCTGTCCACTGCCTGTCAACCCTGGGTTTCATGAAATTGTGGATTATTGGCTGTTGTCCAGTTCCTGCTGGACGAACGCTAAAAGACGGCTCAGTGAAGTCACTGCCATGCCCATTTCCCATGCCCTCTGTCGCATCTTTAACCTCTTGTCTTATTATACCACTCTACTCTTTCCTCCACCTCTCTCAAACTACTCAAAAGTACTGCACCCTTACTGTCAGTCATTGTCATCTGCTCAAAATTGTTATCTGATTGGACAGATGGCCTGGACAAAGCATAAAACATTGCTGTCAGTTTTGTCACTGTTGTTGTTATCACTTCTTGAGTTCAATCCAATTCTCAAAGATAGATGCATCTCTCAGCATTAAAACCATATATAATCATCTGCATACCTGCACAGTTGTGTAAAACAGTTGACTGTGACTAATGTCTTAGCTTGACAAAGTTTCCAATGCTCTTTTTGCATATGACACAAACCAACTTTCAGACGTTCATCATGGTCTATTAGCAAAACATAGGGAAGAAAGGCTAAGGGGTCTTCCAACTGATGTATGCTCATTTATTTATCATGTTTATAATTAAGATACAAAAAACTAATCATTCATATTGTTTGTGTTCACTGAACCGAACATCAATGAAGGAAAATCGGTAAAGATGCAGAATGTCAGAGGACATCTTATAGTAGGTACCACCAGCCTCGACCACAAAACTGAAGCTAAGCCTCAACCACAAAACTGAAGCAAGACTGAAAAACGTCGATTCTGCCTATTTTCCCCAAGCCTGTAACTTGAGTGACATTTAAGAAATAAAGATATATTTTATCCAGGAATTAAGTTGAATTTCTCCTCTTTCTGATGCTGTCCTTGTTTTCTTCTGTGTTTGTCTTGGTTGAGTGAATCAGTAAAAATCATGGATAGCCGGAGGGCTTTTTGCATGCTGTTATTGACCGCCTTGACATATGATCCTGTCAACGGATTTGCAGGTGGGTCTTTCTTTCGATTTGTTTGTCTGGATTCTTTGACCTACAAAGCTATTTTTAGCACTACTGTATTTGTTTTAGCCTGTCCTTTTCAGCGTTATTGTTTTAGCATAATAAACTTATTTTTGCGAATATAGTGCTTGAAAAAGGATTTTCGCTTTTTTTTTTTTTTAAACGCATATATTTCTCAAAACTGTTAATAAGTTTGAATGAATGCCTGGTATCAAACGAAATCTCTTTTAATTCCCTTTCAAATGGTATACGAAACTATCGCGTGACATTAACCCCTAGGCTGCCTGTATGATGAGATAACTCGTCAGCACAAGCATGTATGCTTCGCTGCCACAATGAAAAGATAATTCGTCATTGAAAAATGCTGACTTTCCCCTGATTTGCATTCAGTTCACTGACCAAAATACCAGTAGCTTTAGCTTGGGGAATCATTCTAGATTCTATTCATAACTAGAAACACCATCTACATCATGAGGCAGTCCTTTATTTGAATGTTTTGGTTGGGTTACCGTAGCAGTGTTTGCCTGGCTCCTTTCCTCACTCGCTCAACAAAATGTCGGACTGACACCATGCTCAAGACATGCAATCGTAGGGAACTAATCAACCAAGACTGCTTTCCTTAGCTGATGCCAACATGGTCTGGTGAGAACTGAATAAAGTGACCGTGTGAGAGGGGTGAAGAGGGGGTGGGGGGTTGGGGG
This sequence comes from Babylonia areolata, assembly GCF_041734735.1. Lineage (NCBI taxonomy): Eukaryota > Metazoa > Mollusca > Gastropoda > Neogastropoda > Buccinidae > Babylonia > Babylonia areolata. Next base: position 183,087 of record NW_027468365.1, on the reverse strand, counting down.
TAGGGGTGGAGACTGAGGGTGTGGCCTCACATCCATATTATCACTTGGAGAAGTCACAATGCATTGTGTATCTATCTCTTTTTTAATTTATTTTATTGTGGTTGTTCTAGTATGATTTTGTGTGTGCAGATATCCATTTGTCCAGAAAAATATTTTAGTGCAAATTACCTGACTAATGTTTGTAATGAACAAGTTGAAAATTTGACAAAAACAAACACTGATTTCAAAACAACAGCATGTCAGTTATTGTCACTAAGAATATATAAAAAGGGAAACATCATGCAAGATGAATTCCTGATTCATTTACCTTTCAGAAATATATAGTTTTATGGATCTTTCTTCAATAACAAAGAGCACAGAATTTTTTGAAAATTTATACCCATTTTTTGTGAAAAAACCCTGGCAAATAGATTTCATTTAAATGTTATTTTGATTGATTGATTGATGTGGATACTTCTATAGCGCCTATCCTCGGTCAGAGACCAAGCTCTAAGCGCTTTACATACACGGGACATTTGCACCACAGGCTGCCTACCTGGGTAGAGCCGACTGACGGCTGCCACTGGGCGCTCATCATTCGTTTCCTGTGTCATTCATCAGATTTCAGACGCACACACATACACACTCAGACAGATATGTAACATTTTACGTGTATGACCGTTTTTTTTGTTTTTTACCCCGCCATGTAGGCAGCCATACTCCGTTTTCGGGGGTGTGCATGCTGAGTATATTCTTGTTTCCATAAGCCACCGAACGCTGACATGGATTACAGGATCTTTAATGTGCATATTTGATCTTCTGCGTGCACATACACATGAAGGGGGTTCAGGCACTAGCAGGGTCTGCACATATGTTGACCTGGGAGATCGGAAAAATCTCCACCCTTTACCCACCAGGTGCACCAAGATTCGAACCCAGGACCCTAAGATTGAAAGTCCAGCGCTTTAACCATTCGGCTATTGCACCCATCAGCGAAAGGGTTAATGATGCCGACAAGCTCCGGAGTCGAAACAGCAGCTGTGCATCATTCAGATGCCAAAATGGCAACTACCCATGATCTAAGACAAGTGTCTAACTTCAACATCAATCTTGATCCAGAACCCGATAGGCAAGGGAAACCTTTGAGATCAAGCTATTTTACCATTATGCTGTTGATGATATCAAAGACAAACATTTAAGAGGGGAATTTTTCATAAATGAGTGCACAAAAGTACTCAATCACTGGGAATATCCAATGAAGTGCAAAAAATCAGGCCACCTATCTGTTCAACTTGAACAAGCTGGAGTGACAATTGTTTCTCTATTTTCAGAATGCAACTAATATGAAGTATGTAAGTTTTTGGTTGTTGAAATAAAAGATTAATCAGCACATATTTCAAGGTAGTGGTTTTGTTTTATTTGCAAAATACTGTTCCCAAATTTTCCAGAACCTATGCCTACAACTTGATAACAAGAAAAATACACAGGAAAATATGTTCACTGGATGTGACATTTTAAATTGAGGAGAGAGAGAGAGAGAAAATACCAATGTTGTGTGTATGATTGTGTGTGGTTAAAAAAAAAGAAAAAAAAAAAGAAAAAAGAAAAAAGAAAGAATTTACCGCATATTACAGATCACATCCAACAGATCTGCTTGGCTTTAACGCATGCATGTTGAATGTTTTGTGTGACTCACTGACTGTAAGCAAATTTGTATATGTGTAAGAAATCAAATGAACAGACATTTCCATTAAGAAAAACATAGTTATGATGATAATCCCAATCTTTTTTCTAAATATATTTGCTCTTCCATGTCCCACCCCTTCATAAGTTTATTTCTCTTTTAGTTTACATGTAGTACTGTTTTTATGCTGTACATATTACATAAGTGCATTGGTGTATGTAAATCAGTTATATGAATAATACAACACAATTATCATTGAGCACCATCTTTCACTTCAGTCTTGTTATCAAAAAATAAAATGTCCCCATGCCAGTGCTCACATACATCCCCCTCCCCTCTCTCTCAACAAACTGAATTCTGTTTTCATCAGATGATCAGGTCTGGAGCAGTGCTATTTGATTTTTTTTTTTTTTTTTTTTTTTTTTTTTTTTAAATCAGTAACTGGTGCACAAAAATATTTGATTGGCACACACATTATGAACACATCCATTGACCTTCATTGCTATTCTTTTCCATCAATTTCTTGAAAACAAGCCTGGAATTTTGCTTAACTACTCCATGAAACATTTTTCAGAATATACTAGATGAATTATGAAGACCTGAAAGATACGTTTCTCAAAGCTGTGAGGGGAAGTGAACTTGCTTATCTGACATTCAATGAAGATACTCTATGATATGATGTTACAGTCCCACGGTATGTGAGTAACACAGAAGGAACACCCAGATTAGCCAGGAAAAGGAGGGGTGGGGGGTGGGGGACAGGGGGGGAGGAGGGAGACCCAGAGGGTTGTTGGGGGGTTATGGGTGTAAATCTTTTTTCTTCATATAGCAATATTCCTTTATCTCATTTTAAAGACCTTGCTCAGCTGAACATAGATCACTTTATTTCACCAAAGTAGCTTTAAAAATGACTAGACTGTGCCCATTTTCCTATTTTTACATTTTGCTGAGGGAGATTTGAGAAAAGTTTGGATTTTAGAACTCAACATCAAGAAAACTATCAGCTTGTATAGCTGGAAAAAATAATAACTATATATAAAACATTATTTTCCTTAGTTTTTAGCCTTCTGTGTTGCTTTCTAAACATAAGTAATCCTGTAAAATCAGAGATTTGTACAAAATCTCAAAATGGCGCATAAAAAGGCTCAATTTCAGTGAACTTCATTCGGCTTTAACTTTGGTTCTAATATAGATAGAATCATAATTTTTGCTGTGGGGTGTTTGTTTTGACGTGCAGTTTTAATCAAAGCTTGTTGTAGAATTGTTTCATTAGACATTTTTTTTTTTTTTTTTAAAGGCTGCCAGTACCTACTTATTGGCACTTTGACAACATTTTGGAAAGAACGTCAGCTAATGTCTTATAGGCACTGAATGGGTTTAACACTCCTTCAACATTTATGTCTGGTAGTGGCTTGCAGTGTAACACCCAAACGTGCCCAGTACCACCAACTAAACATGTGCTTACTAAGGGCGCAGCCATTGTTGTTTACATAAACAAGACTCTCGCGAGATTCACAGCCTCGTTTTCGGCACTTCCTGTAATGCATTTTGCACTTTTCAGAATTTTGACAAAGTAGGAGGAGTTTGTATTATACTCCATGTTTGGTGTTAAATGTACTTACCATGTCAAACTGATGCAAACTAGGCCTATTGGTTTGCTCTGCTTGGCCAAATTTCGCGCGGCTAACAGTGAAAAGACGGGCCCACCGCTCTCAGCCAATCAAACGCCTCTAAAAACTATAAGCGCTTAATCATTCCGTGGCCATGAACAAAAATGCCCCATGAGAACCACGGCGGAGACGCGGGGACGGACGGGCGGGCATTCGAGTTTGACATGGTAAGTATATTTAACACCAAACATGGAGTATAATACAAACTCCTCCTTTTGGTGTCATATACTGTACCATGTCAAACTGATGCAGAATTTAAAGCAAATGGAGGAGGGCAACGCCTACTGGTTCATATGGGGAGCCCTTGTAACTGAGACGGCAGTGTTAGCCGCGACAAAGGAAATCCCCTTGGAACCGTCAGCCCTGGTCATATGGAAATTCCTGAGGTAGAAGTTGATGAAGGGATTCTCAGATGGCCAGAAGGCTGCCTCCAAGACATGCTGCGTTGGCACTGAGTGCTGGAAAGCAGCCGAAGTAGCTATGGCCCGCACTTCGTGTGCCCTGGGATGAAGACAGCTGATATCCCTGTGTGCATGAGAGTAGGCTCTACGAATGACTTGGGAAACCTGGCGGGAAATGGTGCCTGCAGCAATGTCTTTCTTGTAATTCTCATTGAGGGAGATGAGCAGACACCTCTGAGAAGAACGCCTATGGCGAGACCTATCCCAATAATATTTGAGACACCGAACAGGACAGGTGCCTATCCTCATCATCTTGGGCAAGAATATCAGACAAAGGTCTGACCCTCGGAGAGGGGGAAGGAACCTCAGGGTCTTGGTTCTTAGCCAGAAACTCTGGAAGGAAACGAATAGTGATGGAACCATCTCTGTGGAAGGCCAGATCTTGTGGCATTCCACTAAGCCCATGCAGCTCACTTCTACGACTGCCTGTGGGCAGCCACAGAAGGAAAGTGGTCTTGAGGGTGAGGATGTCAAAAGGAATAGTCCCCAATGGTAGGAAGGGCTGTTTTCGAATGAAATCCAGCACCAGGAACAAGTCCCAGAGGGGCACTCTTCTGGGGTCTCTAGCTTCCTTCAGAGGGGCACCCCTAGCCACCTCTCTGAGCAGGCAATCCGCTTCAAAGGCGGAACCACCTAGCTGTTTGCATTGTGGTACAGAAGGCAGACCTGTACCCTCGCACAGAACTAGCAGACAGGATGAACCGAGGAGCAGAGAGCCAGAAAGTTGGCCAGCTGCATGCTCGTAAGGTTCGTAGGGGTAATGCCCTGAGCTGTACACCACCGCAACCATATCTTCCCGCGAAAGTCATACAAAGTCTCCGTTCCCTGCCTCCTGCTCTGGTGACTATGGAGAGGAGGTCAGAGGAGGCAGACCCCTGGGTCAGCGCAGCCGACACAGAGGCCGACCGAGGGGTCGAGGACTTCAATGGTGATGCTGACAGTTCCGACCGCACAGCAGCCATGCGTGCTGGTGGAGCAGTTGAGGATTGGAATGCGGAGTGCCCGAGCGAGGCTGCCTCAGCAGATGAGATTTGGTTTCAAGTTCCAGGGGTGGGAACATGTGTCAGGGACTGAAGGTCCGGAAACCAGGTCTGGGCTGGCCATTTCGGCGCAATGAGGATCAGCTGCGGGTGTTCCAATCTGTCTTTCCGTATCACCTTGGACAGAAATGGAAAGGGAAGAAACGCGGAGGCAATCAGACTGCTCCAATCTAGAGAGAGAGCATCCACTGCCCACGCTTCTGGGTCGGCAACCGAAGACACGGAAGTGGGAAGTCTCTTGTTGAACAAGGTTCACCATCGGCCGAAACCACTGTTCCCACACCCCCTGAAGGCTGTCCTTGTCCAGGGTGCACTCTGTGCGCATGACACTCTTGGACCTGCTAAGAGCATCTGCCAAAGTAGTTGGTTTTTCCTGCTCAGTGTCTCGCTGAAAGTGCAATGCCCTTGCTGTGGCACCAAATGGAGGAGAGCCTCAGTCCGCATTGAGAGGTCTGCCGAGTGCGCTCCCCCCATTTGTTCACATAACATGCGACCGTCGTCTTGTCCGTGAACAAGCGGATGGTCTTGCCAGTGGCCTCCCCCATGAAGTGCAGGAGAGTCCTGCGAACTGCCTCCAGTTCCAGAACATTGATGTGGCATAGGCGCTCCTCCGGGGACCAAGTCCCTGCTGCATAGAGTGAGTCCATGTGGGCTCCCCAGCCCAGGGAGGAGGCGTCTGTGAAGAGTGCCACCTGAAGAGTAGGTGGGGCTAAGGGCACCCCCTGTGTCCAAAGGGGGTGATTAACCACTCTGATCTCACCTCGAGGAAACACTCGCCCAGACATATCTGGGTATCCCATGGATGAGTGCTCTGGGACCGGCGTAACCTCAGTGCCCTCTGGAGAGGGCGCTTGAGAACCCTGTCCAGGGGAATGAGAGGTGCCGTGGACTCCATCATGCCCAAGAGGGAAGAAAGTGTCTGCACTGTATCTTGGGAGGAGTGGCGCCAGTGGCTGAGGAGGCCTGCCAGACGGTCCCAGTGATCTGGCGCCAGAGAGACTATCATAGACCGCATGTCGAATCTCATCCCTAAGAAGTCGAAGGACTGACATGGGGACAGATCGCATATCTGCTGGTCCATGAGGAAGCCCAGTTGGGAGCAAAGGTCTAGAAGTCTGGCCGTATGACTCAGGCACAGGGCCTGCGACTGGGCCAGGATAAGCAAGTCGTCCAGGTACTCACAGAGACAAATGGATTCCAAGCGGACGATGGACACCAATTCCCGCACCACCTTGGTAGACAGGAAAGGGGCAAGGGACAGACCAAATGGGAGGGCCGGGAACTGGAACCCCTTGTCCCTCCACACGAACCTCAGGTACCGACGGGATGCCGAATGGATGAGTATATGAAAATAAGCATCTTCCAGATCGATAGAGGTAGGCCAATCACCTTGTTGGATGGTCTCCCGAATCTGTGCCTGTGTGTCCATCTTGAATTTGATTTTGGGGAGGAATTTGTTGAGGGGGGACAAGTTCAAAACTGGTCTCCACCCTCCCGAGACCTTTGGAATCACCAACAACCAGCCGTAAAAACCGGGGCCCGGGTCCGAGAGTTGAGATATAGCCCCATGAGGAGTGGGTGCGATATCTCTTTTTCTAGGACGCTCTCCTGCTCCGTCGAGCTGGGCACCTAAGGAGGAGGAGTGGATCTTTAGAGGGGGAGATCCTCCACCCAAGACAGCATGTACCCCGACTCTAGCACCGACATAATCCCGTCGTTGAGTCCCAGAGCACACCACTGATGTGCATGCCGGGACAAGTTTCCTACTTGGAGGGGCTGAACGACTGGCGGTGCTGAATCGGGGCCCAGTCATTGGGGGTGCTGCCTTCTGGCCTTGGGCATGGCCGGTCGGCTTGGACAGACCTAAGGTGGTTTATTCCTCTGCCACTGATTCGGCACACGCTGCCTTGACAGGCGGCGTGGTATATGGAGGGGCCCTGGTGGCCAGTCTCTTCAATGGCATAGAACCCTGGAGCCCATGAGAGGTGTGGGCCAAATATGAGGCCACCTCCCTGTTTGTCTCTGCCCTGTGGCTGACAAAATGGGGCGGGAACTGGCCGAAGAGGGATGCTGCTGTGCTGGGATGGACCGCAGGGCAGCCCTCTCCTCCACAGGAATGTTAGAGAGGCTGAAAATGGCATCACGCCGCGCTAGCACAGTATTGAAGTGAAGGCTGGTAGCTGTGTCTGCAGCTGCCGTGAGACCAGATGCTACCCTATTGCCAAAAGCGTGTAACCTCTGGTCGGTGAAGAGGCCCGGCGGGACAGAGGAAGGAGACCCCTTGTCCTGATTAACTGGACACTGTTCCCACAGCTCATTGGCCCTGTGAAGGAACGTGTCGAAGGTGTACGCCGTGGAAACCTCGAGGGGGCAGCAGCGGGCCAATTTGTCCCACTCTGCTAACGTTTTAAAGGATAGGTTAGCTGAAGTGGGGAAGGTGGTGCGCTGTGAGACCAACATCCTGTCCTGTGCGGAGGGCTCTGCTCCGCTGTAGGCAGGGTGGTCCTGTGTGTACCAGGACCACAACCCTCCCTTGGAGGAATCTTTAAGAAACTTTCCCGGGGAAAAGGCGCCCGGGGCAGAGAGGGACTCCCTGCCTGGAGGAGGGATGGAAGCAGCACCCCTGACAGTGCGGGCTGACTTAATAAGCCATACCTGCACCATTTCTGGCGCTCTGAGTTGCCTTGTGGTTCTGGAGTTAGAGTCACATGGCGTAAGGAGGGTCAAGGGTAACAAAGTAGCCTGAGGGACTGATTCGGCATACGTGGCCCTATTGGGGAGGGTCAGTTCGAGCTCGGCAAAGTCCGAGTTTGGTTCAGGCTGGTCCCTAGGGAGGCACGGGCTCAATCTGTCCCCCCTGGGATGTGGGCGAAGAGTGCTCATCTGCTTGTTCGTCCTCATCCGAAGACAGGGGCTCCCACTCTTGTTCGCAGTCCATCCCCTGCTGGGTGCCATCCCAAGTGGATGTACCCACTGGGGCGTCCTGTGAGCTGTGGTCAGCCCAGCGGGATGAGCTGGGACGATCCCGAGCCGGGACCATGGCCGCCACTGTTATGTCCTTGACACCTGAAGCGGGTGGGGAGCGTGTGGACCGTAGGTCCAACCATGCTTGGGATGGTGGGTGCCACACCTTTTCAGAGAGGGCGTCCCTGGATGCAAGAGCGACCCACGAGTGCTGTGTGGGGACAAACACCCACTCATCTCACTGTAGGACCGAGGGCTGGGCAGGTGGGGACTGCTGGCTCCGCCGGGCCGAGTAGGGCCCCTGAGCAGCCGTCGGTCCTGACAAGGAGGCCGTTGTGACCGTGGTGGTCACCTGTGGGTTGACAGAGGCCCGATTTGTGGACAGAGTGGCAATATTGGTCGAGGAGCTCGACCTGACCGACAAGAAGTCGATCCCACTTGTCGGGGCTGTGTGTGTCACCCTGTGAGATGTGCTGGGTTGGGTCCGGTGGGGAGCAGACAAGGGGCTGGCCCTTGGTGCTCCCGGCAACCCAGTGTGCACCCTAGATGCGCCCCAGTACGGGTAGAATGGGGGTAACTACCCGTGGGCACCAGCCATACTGTGACCCAAACCCCAAGGGTCACTGGTGCATTGACCTCCATGAAGGGAACAACCTGGCCAAGTCGGAGGGAGGTCAGGTCCGACTTGGGTGTCAGTCCCGCCCGAAGACGAGCGGGCTGACTGCCCGGAACCGCCTGACACGCACGGGCCTCCCCCAGCAGGGGAGACCGGCCGGATAGCGGGAAGACCTGCAGAGCAGGTTGCCACGCGCCCCGAATCCCCTCCCGTGGGGAGACTGGGGTGGCTTGGCCCGGGGTGGGCAAAGTAGAGATCCCCCCCCGGAACCAAATTTTTCTCCCCCCCCAAAAGGAGGTGGGGGAGGGGGGTCGACAGAGAAGGGAGGAGGGGGAACAACAATGGGGCACGCGAGGGCCGTCTCCGAGTGGGGACCCGGGTAATGGCCGGGCGCGGCCTCCCCTCGGGAGTCCGCGCCTCGCTGCGAGTCCCCACAGCACGGAGATGACTTGCCATTCACCCTTCTCCCTGCCTCGCGCTGGGACACCTCGGGAGGCGACGCTCGTACCTCTTTCCCCCCGGTCCCCTTCATGACCGTTTTACTGGTACGAACGTCGCCTCCGCGATCAGCGTCTAACGACGCATCGCCGCGGTCCGTATCGGGAGGAATCATGAGCTCCGGGTCTGGGAGAGTCTCTTACCGAGTCTCAATCCCAGCATCATGATTCCCTGCCTTCGTGGTATGGCACACGAGGCATGGAACCTGCGCTTAGGCACCCAGCGAAAATCCGACCCCCAACAGAGAAAGGAAAGACAGGATCGACTTAGAGGCAGAAAAAATCGAACGAATCGAGGGTGCCGAGTCGAATCGAGTACACAGAATGTAAGAATACAATAAACACAAGCCGCATGCAACAAAATAAGGCCAAAAGGATACGCTCAACAGCCGAAAAAAGCGTAAGACGAGACAGAGCGTAAACCTGACAAGATGGCGTGGAGAGCCTTGGCCAAAGGAATGATTAAGCGCTTATAGTTTTTAGAGGCGTTTGATTGGCTGAGAGCGGTGGGCCCGTCTTTTCACTGTTAGCCGCGCGAAATTTGGCCAAGCAGAGCAAACCAATAGGCCTAGTTTGCATCAGTTTGACATGGTACAGTATATGACACCAAATGTGAATTTTTAAGTTGCAAGATGAGTTTGATGATTGCCGAGAGCTTTAGTGTACTCTGAACGATGATTCTGAAGATAATTTTGAACTGTTTTAATGATTTTTGCGTGAGAACCTTGTAAAAATTGATTGAACTGAGTGACCTAAATATCGACTGCCTGAGTTTTGCCAACGGTGAGAGTGAAGTTGGTATAATGAATGTGCATCAATCGCTGGACCTCCAAAATCATGAATCAAACGCAGGACCTCTGAAATCGATACTGTCACTGAGTCAGTCTTAATTTCACTGATATTTATTGGCGTTCTGCACAATCTTCCTGATTGTGCTAGTTCAATGGAATATATTACTGATTTGGTTAAGTTTTAATATTACTGATTTGGTTAAGTTTTACCAAAGTTCTGAAGTTTCAAAGCTGCAAGATGAATTTGATGACTGTCGAAGTCGAAGCGTAATCTGAACGACTGTTCTGAAGATGATTTCTGCACAAGAATTTTGTAAAAGTCAACTGTACTGAGTGATCTAGACATCCACTGACCGAGTTTCACCAATATTAAGAGTGTAGTTGGTACTTCAGTGTGAATCAATTGCCGGACCTCCGAAATCGTGAATCGACTGCCGGACCTACAAAGTTGTGAATCGACCTCCGGACCTCCAAAATCGTGAACTGATCGCCAGACCGTCGGAATCGATACTGTCAGTCGTCGTTTGCACTGATATTAATTGGCATTCTGCACGATCTTCCTGATTTTTTCCAAGGTCAATGGGTTATATTTTTCTTTACAGAGAAATTACATGTGAGGTAGATTTGCTGTATGTTTTTGTTTGCTGTTGTTTTTCTCCACACCATCATAGGAAAACACATCATCCCTCAAAATGAAAAGACATAAAAATCAGCATGTTCATTGTTGCAACTTAAGTTGAGTAAGAAAAATAATAAAAAGAAGGTGTGTTAGAAGACACTGCAGACCAGACAAACTTATTCCAAAGAAAATCATACGTAAATAAAATAATTTTTTTCAAAGTTGACCAAATTTGACACATTTTACAAAGCAACATGAGCCTGGAAACAAAAATTCTTTTGCAACTTTATTATGTGTATAATGCAGGAAAAATAAACATGTGCAACTAAAGAAGGTAATTATATTTTTAATCTAGGTTTATAATTACCCACTATCGAAAATCACAAGTTATTCCCCTTGGCATAGGATTTCACAAGTGATAAGTGCTAGGCGACCTGGGTGTAAGAGGGTTAAAGAACGATCACACTCAGTCATATCGGCATACATCATTACGAATGAAGTCAATCGCCTGTTCAGACAAACAAATCAGCAACTCTGGTTCACAGTAAACACGCATACGATATGCTTTGGCTCAGTTTCATCACCTGAGACTTATTGTGAGACTCACACCCCAAACTGCACACAGAACATCAAGTATTTTGCAACACTACCAAATGGTTTACAACAAGGAACCAGGCGCGTAAACCTTGCTGGCCCAATATAAATCGGAAAAAATATTTTGATGTTGGTGACAAACAGGAACAAACTGCCACCGGTCAGTAAAAATGCGACAAAATTGTGGCTATGTACTGAGACCCAGTATGTTCAGCTGAGGAGCAGAGATAAACAGGGCATAGAACATGGGACCACAGATACAAAAAAATCCAACAAAACACCATGCAAGACTTACCGTGAGATTATCTCGTAACAGCTGCATGATCAAGGTGCTGTCTTTGTACGACTCTTCACTCAACTGGTCTAACTCCGAAATGGCATCATCAAAAGCCTGCAACACATACAGGCACTCCATGAACAGGCATTAGACTGATTCATTATCATTTAGGAATCTGTAAAAAGTTTCTTTTTTTTCTTCTTTTTTGGGGGATGGGTGGATGGGTAGGATTATGCAAATGTTGTAGTGTCATGGGAATTACAATGGAAAAAGTAACTCATCCAGTAACTTCACCAAATGAAGTAAATTTCCATCCAACAAACCAGTAGTCCTTGGGAAGCACCCTTACACCTTTGAGAAAACTCATATTGTAAGAGACAGGAAGATAATGGTAGCCACATGGGGGTATTTGATCCCATCTAAATAGCTGTGTTAAATGATCTGAAACAACGACAAAGGGTGGGAATCTATGACAGGCTGTTTAAGAACAATTAATTGAATGTAGTTTTCTGAGAGTGATAATTCCACACACACATGTATACACGTCAATTCTTCTTCTTCTTCTGCGTTTATGGGCTGCAACTCCCACGTTCACTTGTATATGCCCAAGTGGGCTTTTATGTGTATGACCGTTTTTAACCCACCATGTAGGCAGCTATACTCCGCTTTTGGGGGTGTGCATGCTGGGTATGTTCTTGTTTCCATAACCCACCGAACGCTGACATGGATTACAGGATCTTTAACGTGCGTACTTGATCTTCTGCTTGCGTATACACAAAGGAGGTTCAGGCACTGGCAGGTCTGCATATTTGTTGACCTGGGAGATCATAAAAATCTCCACCCTTTACCCACCAGGCGCCGTCTCCAGTGATTTGAACCCGGGACCTTCAGACTGAAAGTCCAATGCTTTAACCATTCGGCTATTGCGCCCGTCTACAAGTCAATGATAGTAAATTTTCCATGGACAAGACTTAGCTGGGAACATTAACCCTATTCACCTGTCTGCTTTTTCTGCAACTGCAAGAAATGCAAGCAGAAAATATACTGGACACAAAAGCAAAGGGTTGGAGTTGCAAATGATAAAATATCATATAAAACTGTTTTTGCAGATGTTCAACTTCAAGTCTTTCTCTAAATTTCTTTGTCGCTATTAATCTACTACTAAACAAAGAGAGTGCAAGTAAGCTGCAGACTATCTAAGAATAAGTAAGGCTGGCTGTTTACTATTAGTATTAGGCTATTAGCAACTTGAGTCGGTCGTCTAACCAACTTGTGGGCTGAATGTTTCCCCCTTTCATAGAACAAGGCAGCCTGGGTCCAACTGAAATATCACTGTTTAATGTCTGGGCATAACTGTCATAGTAATAGTTCTCATAAAACAATATTCATTACCACTTTAACCATGACTTTCCGGCTTGGATGCTCCAATACAAAAAGCAGTGCCTGCTTGCCAAGCACTGCTCAAAGAAACCAACCTCAAGGCAAAACAGCACCTGAAGAAACTGTCAGTTACTCTGATGCTCAACCATTTATTTCAATAATTCAAACCCTTCACTTCACATAGTGAACACTGAAGTAGTTGAGGCAAATCCAGCATTAACTTATTTCTTTTTATCTCACAGACGAAATGTCTTGAAATCTACTGTAAAAATACTAAAGATGGAAACTGGAAAACAACTGCATATTTAACTCATACAGAAACAACCTGACAGAATCTTTTCAAAACCAGATTTCAAGAATATCTGGACCCAGGTGCTCTTGTATTCTTCCTACATTTGTAACTGAATGCTATTCATTTAATGTGCAGCACACAAAAAAATCTGTGAAACAAATCCAAAATAAAAATTTCTGTAGACACACACATGATCACAGCTTGAAACAATGACAGACAGAAAAATGAAGGAAGAAAGATGAGATTGTGAGTGACCCCCCCCCACCCCCCTCCAAAAAAGGTATAACTCAGATATATAGGGCAGTTTACCTTTTTGGCCAGGTTGCAGGCCTTCTGTGGTTTATTCATGATTTCATAATAGAAAACAGAGTAGTTCAGTGCCAGTCCCAGACGAATGGGGTGAGTGGGAGCCATCTTGGCTTCAGCAATTTCAGTGGCCTTCTCGTACGCTCCTTCAGAGTTTTTCATGTGTGCTGAAACCAATCAATCAAGAAAACACTGAAGCAGAGAGAAAAGAGGTTTTATCACAGGGGAATCATTTGTCATAAATAGGAGGAGTTTGTATTATACTCCATGTTTGGTGATACATATACTGTACCATGCCAAACTGATACAAACTAGGCCCATCGGCTTGCTCTGCTTGGCCAAATTTCATGCGGCTAACAGTGAAAAGATGACCCGTCTTGCCTGGTCCTCTCTTAGCCAATCAAACACCTCTAAAAACTACAAGCAAAACAAAAACCAAAAAAAAAGGGAGGTGGGCCTGGGGGGGGGGGGGGGGGGGGGGGGTGGGGGGATGGGAATAAGGGGAAATAAATTTGAAACTTTATGGTTTGGGGGACAAATTGTTCATTTAAATTGTTTTTCACCTCCAGTTGTTTCTTCCTCAATTGTAAATTGCTTGGGGAAAAAAATTTGCTGGGCCTGAGATGCACGCTGTATGAACATAACACTAAACTGAAATTGAATAACACATTTTCTTGCAGTTTAAACTTACAGTAAAGAAAATCCCATAAAAAAAAGTTATCCCCCTTTCCAGGATTGTGACATACGCTCTATCCAACAAAGGAATCAAGAGAAGACATATATATATATATATATATATATATATATATATATATATATATATATAAAAGGGAGGGGCAAAATCATTAAAAACTGAGTTCTGTATTATGAAGTTGGAAAAAAAAGGAGAAGCAAAAACAAAAACAAATAAACAAAAAAAAAACAACAACAAAAAACAAAACAAAACAAAAAAAACAAACAAAAAAAAACAAAAAAAACCCACCCCGCAAAAAAGAGAAAAAAGAAAAGATAAAAACTTGATTGGCATTGAACCATGTAAGTTGTAACTTTGCAAGTTGCGCTCGGAAACAAGATCAACTCAAGACCAAAACAAAACTGAGCAGTGTTATCAAAAATTAACATCTAAAGTCGTTTGTTTTTTCTTTCTTTTTTTAGTGCGATAAATTCATTACTCTGTTAGAGGTGACAACACTGTTTAAATCATGTTACTTTGATAAATCTCCATTATCTAAGAATTCTTTTTAAGTTCATGGTAAAGGTGAAGCTGCCATCGCCTCAGGCATTGCAACATTGCCATTTTTACCAGATCTGCACAAATCAGTGTGGTGGCGCAAGGTCTACGGAAGCTGAGAAAGCTCTGCCCTAGGGGTGCCATCGATTCAATTAAAAAAAACAAAAAACAATAACGTTCATTCTACTTTTTTCTAGTTAATTCAGTATCCACTTTCAAATATTCACATGGTGTAGTAAGTATCGTTCTAACCAATCTAAGTGTTCCGACCAGAATTTTTAATTCTTTTCTTTTATTTGCAAACAAGAAAAATGATGTCAATCCGTCTTTAAACCCAATCGTTCAGGCAACAAACAGGGCAGAACCAAATAGATTTCCTTGAATCGGAACCTCAGCAATATAAACCATTCACAATTCAGAATCAGACACATGGCTTAACCAAGAAGATTTTATGGCTTTCCACAATGTTTATATCACATCCAGTATTGACAAAGTATTTCTAAGAGAAAATGAATTTGTTCATATTTACCACAGACACACGAACACTGGGTTATCACCCAGACTCGCTTTGTTTGCATGAGTACAAAAAACATCAACATAAAACAGGTTGTAAGATTATGATAACAATCACAACTCTTGCAGACAATATGTATTATGTAAGTGAATGACTGTCACAACAATGGCAAATGTGGGCACAATCAACATAAAACAAGAGGCAGAGCCTTCAAGACTCACTTGTGATACACTTTAAAAAAAAATCCAAGCTTTTTATGTATTGAGTATAATGCATTTACTGTTATATTTATATTTTTTATATTCTCTAAACTTGGCACTTTGATCTGGTATTCGACTCAACAAAAGATCTGTCATTATTTTCATTTTTTGTTCAAACAGGAACTTCTTTTGCTAAGCATGAAAGTTTTGTTTATTGCAAACGTTTTGCTGCAGGCAGTAAAACAAGGGAAATTACTCTGCTGGGGGACTTAGTTTGCTTTAAACTGATCTTTCTCATCTTAAACATTACATTTTGAAATTATACTCAATAAATAAAAGCTTGGATGTTTTTTAAAAAGTGCATCATAAGTGAGTCTTGAAGGCCTTGCCTCTCTTGTTTCAAAATGTAATGTTTAAGATGAGAAAGATCAGTTTAAAGCAAATTAACTCCCCCTAGCATTACAGAGTAACTTCCCTTTTTTTACTATCTGCACCAAAACGTTTGCAAAATAAATAAAACTCCCATGCTTAGCAAAAGAAGTTCCTGTTTGAACAAAAAATGATAATAATGACTGCTCTAGCTGTTGGGTCAGAATATCAGATCAAAGTGCCAAGTTTAGAGAATACAAAAAATATAAATATAACAGTAAATGCAGTTTGCATATAATTAGGCTTCATTCTTTATTTTTTTGTGCCCATCCCAGAGGCGCAATATTGTTTTAAACAAGATGACTGGAAAGAACTGAATTTTTCCTATTTTTATGCCAAATTTGGTGTCAACTGACAAAGTAGTTGCAGAGAAAATGTCAATGTTAAAGTTTACCACGGACACACAGACACACACACAGACAACCGAACACCGGGTTAAAACATAGACTCACTTGTTTACACAAGTGAGTCAAAAATGATCAGAAACTGCAGTCAAGCTTTATGACATCAAAGACTTTTCCCAAAAGAAAAAGAAACTCTTTAAGTTTAATCAATTAATGACACTAAATCAAATGACTAACTCAGTCAATGCAGCATGTGGGCTGACAAAAATCATCTAATGTGCATGCTGTTTTGCTTTCCCTGCAAACAGGTCTGTTCTGACCAGTGACAAAGAGCGTGGCAAAATTGATACGTTTGCACATTCAACCCTGGGTTTCATGAAAATCACAATTATTGGCTCCTGTCCTAACCATGGCAGTAATCAGTGACAACAGTTCTCTGATGTCCACAGCACGCCCCCTTCATTGCTCTCCGACTAGCCTAAGACCTATTGATTTACACCACTGGCCAGTGCCCAGTCCCTTTCCTTCTTCTACCCCACTTCCCACTCCTTCAAACTACAGGCTTATAGTCATACCCACCCATCTCTCTGTCACTGTCAGCCACTCAAAAATGATGTATGCTGAGACTGAACAATGTTGCTTTGCGTTTCATCGTTATGGTTGTGTAATCATGTTCAAACAAATCAGAAAAAGAGATTCATCTACATCACTGTGCCTATCCATAATCATTTGCACAGCCTGCAAAGTTGTGTAGATCTGCTGACTAAGACCACTGTCTTTGCTTTTTTGCATTCGAAGCAAACCCCCTTCCAGGTTCATTCCAAGTGGTCCAGTTAGAAAATCATTATCAAGAAGAAAGGGGTCTTCCACCTGATGTATATTAAGTTAAGTCGTATTTTTATCATCCAGACACACCAAATTAACCATTCAAAATATGTTTATGGTCACTGAACCAAACTCTGGTAAAGGAAAAATGATGCAGTACATCAGTGGACATCTTACATACAATACAGCAACACTTTCTGTAGTACGTCCGCTGACATAGGCACTGAACAGGAAAAAAATGTTGTGATGTTAGAAACTTTACATGCATGTTTTGAAATTTATGTTTGCTTTCATCTACTCTGAAGTAAGTTCTGTTTTTTGAGTGTCAAACTGAAACAGTAAATACCTTTAGTTTATCTGGTCAGAGTCAGTTGTGAAATACTCAAATAGTCTAAACTCTCTACTGAAAAATAATTTCAGCCATGAAACCGATTTTTTTCATTTTAATTTTTTTTTTAATAATAAACTTTCAGTGTTAAACTTATAAAAGAAAATATAACACTCAGATTCTGGACCAAATACATAATCATGAGGCGTTCAATTTCACCTGAAACACCATGGTAAAATATCCAAATATCATGTCCCTCTACCTTCTTTGTCCTGGGACAATGTCACTTCAGACAGGTAGCGGAAGTAGTCACCCTTCATTTTCAGGTAGAACACCCTGCTGTCTTCCTGGTCACTGGAGCTGTCCTGTGAGCTGTCAATCAGGTACTTGTCCAACAATTCCTAAAGACACACACACACACACACACTATAAATCAACAAGCCTACAACTGATTCAAAGCTCCAGAGCAATATCCCTGTAATCCAGCACAAGAACTGTACAACAGAAAAATAAAAGACACTGCTGCAAGTACTATTTTTATCTTGCAACTGGACAACCCTATCTTAATCTTGCATTTTCTGATTTTGTCACCTTTAGGACCTTGACTATTTCAGTATTTGACCACTAATTGACTAAACATGACTTTTGAAAAGGTTGGCATGTTATGCTACAATCTATCAAATTTAATGAACATTAGAAGACAGGAAAGGCAAGGCCTTCACGACTCACTTGTGGTATACACTAAATGGAAAAAAAAAAGAGAAAACAGTAATAATAATGAATCTTATATTAAGTTATGAAAATCAGTTTGCTGAAATGTATTAGAACTCTGTTATTATAATTAGGTAGCGGCAGCCCCCATGGCCGATGCCGGGAAACCTATGAACGCCTAAAAAATTGACTAATTTTGAAGTGCATTTTCTCAAATTTGATTTCATTTTGTGAAAAACTATCCAACTGAAATAATCGTTTATCATCCATAATTTTAATTTTTATTGTGTTTGCTTTATGCAATGCGTGCATGAGTTCGCGGATGGAAGAAAAAAAGTGTACTGTAACGCGAAATAGCGATCCTTGTTCAATGGCGGCCGGCGTCTTTCTGAGCGCGACACAGTTAGTTTCAACCACATAGTGGAAAAAATCGCATCCGTTGTTTTCCATTCATTGGTTACTGTTCGAAAAACTGGGAGCCGTGAAAGGCGAAAGTTCAAGGAGAACTTTCGTGTGTTTTTTTCCAAGCCTTGGGCGAAGTAGGGTAGTTAGATCTGAGCGCAAAGTTACGGGAATTTTTCGGCTATCTTTCAACGCCTCGCGCAGTTCGAAAATGAAATCTGACCCTACGGGTTACTGTATGAGCGGTAAAGAGCATTTTCTGCTGATTTCAATGGTATCCGAAACTAATATTTTTGATCCATGAGCAATTTGCTCAAGCGATTCAAAAGCAGGTACCCCTCTTCGTCAGTTGCGTCGGCCCAATCAACATTCGACACAGGAGAGCGGCACTTCAGCTAACACAAAAATGGCATTGTTTCTCCAGAAAATCTTAAGTTTCATCGGTAAGTTTTATATTATTTTTGAAAACGAATGTCTTTAGCACTTTCATGCACAATATTGAGCTGAAATTCTCTGAATCAGGATTTTGATCGATGTCAGTAACTGAGCAGCTTGGATCTATTTCATAAGTGTTTTCGTAACGTGACACCGTGTTTCAATCGGAACACGATTTATTTTTTTCGGAGTAAAACACACAAAAACTATTGATACAGAATGAAAAATGGACATGTTAAAACGGAGCCCATGAATTCCAATTACTAATATTTGATTGATTTTTGCTTTAGTAAGCAAAATATTACCTGGGTCTAAAACCGGAAGTGCTCGGGACAGCATTAGCGTCGTCTGCTACAGACTCGGTTTGTGTTGAATAAGTGAGTAAACAAATTGGAATATGGTTTCTTTTTCATTCAGCATCACACAAAACTCAAGTCTGATATTCTAGTTGCATTTAGCTTCTATAGCTGTGAAACTTTATCTCAATATATACAGACAGATAGATACTATGCTCTCACATTCCAGAAAGAACAAGAACACCAATTCATACTAACCCCTCCCCCCCCCCCCTTTCTC
Source organism: Babylonia areolata (assembly GCF_041734735.1). Lineage (NCBI taxonomy): Eukaryota > Metazoa > Mollusca > Gastropoda > Neogastropoda > Buccinidae > Babylonia > Babylonia areolata. The sequence continues at coordinate 163,922 of NW_027468365.1, read as the reverse complement.
CTCTGCAAACTTCACTTTCATAATTAGCTGAGAGTTGTATAGCCATTCCCCTCCTTTGTCTCTGAGAATCTCCCACCAATGGTAAGGAGAGGGGAGGGGGTTGTCAATGGTTGTGGCAAACTTGGCACTGAGCCAAATCACTGACCACTTGCTCTGGCTGAGAATCCCTGACTGCTGACAGTGATATAACCCACCATCTCCTCCCTCCAGTCATCCCCCTTCCCCATTTCTTTCCTGTCAGTGGAGTAGGTGTGTGCGTGTGTGTGTGTGAGAGAGAGAGCCAGAGCAAGTTTGCATTTGCACATGTATGCTTGTGAGTATGTGTATGTCTGAGTATGAAAAAAGTGTAATGTGAAGAGATATATGACTAATTTGAACAGTGCAGGCAACATCCTGTTTCTTCAAAAATTTAACACCAATTTTTAACAAACTAAAATTAGTAAAAAGAAAATCAGTACAATAACACCCATAGCCTAAGTTGTACATCAGGTTCAGTCAAGTCAAACTATATAACACTACCAGGAATCCAGCCATTAAGATAGTATAATTGTGTGTGTGTGTGTGTGTGTGTGTGTGTGTGTGTGTGCGCGCGCGGGGGGGGGGGGGGGGGGGGGGGGGGGTCATGTAACCCATGATATGCTGTGCATCTAGACTGCATGAAACAGAAAACAAAGGGAAGTAAACACATATTTCATGAAATGATAAAATGCAAAATACCATGCACATATTGTGAATGAAATATTCAGTTTGATATATATCTAAGACATGCATTCTCACATACACACACAAATAAAGATGAGTACACAAAATATATATCAAAGAATAAGATACTAAGTATGATGTGCATATTAACAATAAAATATTTAATGTAAGTAATCATATACATGTATACATAAGACATTAAGTAATACTTTCATCTCAGTCATGAAATGTAGCACACTGAAGTGGAATTTCTGAGTAAATAATCGCATGCAACAAAGACATCCATAAGATGAACAGTACAAGTAGATGGCAAAGTTCTTGTCAGCAATTGGAAAGGACAGACCCCTAAAAATTCAGCCTCAATTGTCAAAGCATAAGTTGATGCTGCAACTGAGTTATTGTGTGAAAGGTAAGTGCGGCCATTTTGTTCAGTGCGGTGAATTTTGTGTTGCTGTTGAATGAATGCTTACCTGTTAGTATGCCATTTTATAATTCTGTTATCACAGTGTTTTCCTCCCACTCAAAACACTCAGAAATTGACAAAAGCCTAAACATATATTAAACTGAGAGCTCTGGTTTTGGTTTTAAGTTTTAAATTGAACATAACATTTGTTCTTTCTTATGAGCTGATCTGTGTATCTAACATGTTGCAGAAACAGCTGCTTATGGCAGGGTTTGCAAGACCTATTCCATGATCCAAAAAGGCCAGTATGAACATCTCAGGTAGTGAGCAGCATGTTATTGCTGATGCCAGGAAACCTGTGAGTGCCAAAAAATGAGAGATTTTTTGGTGTGCATTTTCTCTTGTGAATGCCATTTTGTGAAGAAATAAAGGTGCATCATCCACCTTTTATTTCTTATTTATTGTGTTTCTTCTATAATGAAATGCATGACTGGGTTCATGGATGGAAGAAAAAACTAGAGAGCTGAAAGAAAATAGATTCATATATCTGTCATTTTTGCTAGCAACTTATGTAATATTTGCTCCCTCCTGGGAACCTTTGTTGTGGAATGCCCCATCAACCTACCCATTCTGTATAATGCTCTCAAGTTGCATTCATTTAAAAATTTGTAGTAATTTTGAAGCAGATGATCAGCCTTGACCACTGGTAACTTATTGTGGCTGCAACTTCAATATTTTTTTCAAAAACAAAAATTTTGAAGAAGTCTCATCTGCAGCATGCACCCTTTTTTAATGAGAAAATCAGGTATCATTCCTTTTCTGCCAACTTTAGAGGGAAGTTTTAAGGTTGATTTTAATTTATTTTGAAAGCTGACATTTCACTTAATACACACACAAAATTTCATGGTCCTACTTGTGACAGGTACTGAAATATTTATCTTTGCAGCATGCTACCCCAATAAACAGTCTTTTTTCCACTGGTCAAATTGAAGATTTTTCAAAGTTTGAGACTCTGATACTTAAAATTCAGTCAACTGTCCTGCCTGAAAAAAATTCAGTGCACTTTCTGTGATGTAATCTGCAAGATATTTTATTTTGAAATGCAACTGTCTATTCGTTTCAGTGCTGTAGACCTTCAAAGTTGCTATTCTGTACACATTGACACGTCTTGATTTTCTATTTCCTCCTACTTTGACAGACATATTTTCCAGTTTCTTTGCTGCTGAAGTGTTAGTGTTTTCTTGTGCAATATACCATTATCATATGGTTTTTAAAAGTATATGAGTTTTCATTACAGTACCCTCATGGACAGTATAATATAACTGTGAAAATGTGAGAATATTAAGTACTAACAGCATGTACACATCGTCACATCTTTAAAATGGAATATCTTCAGAACCAATCAAGATATTCACTTACTTTTTTTTTTGTTTTTCTTATATTGTCATGTTGTTTGCCAAAAATCACATTTCAGTCATTGTAATGAATATTTAAATTTTCACTGCCGCCACCTATTATAATTACATAAAGCTTCCCGTTAAAAAAAAGAAAAAGAAAAAAAAAAGTTCCATGCAGATTCGAACAGAAGATGTTCGAACTCTGTTATTATAATAACAGAAGATGTTCGAATCGAGAATGAGTGGTTTTATCCACTGTGCTGACACGGCTTCAACAATGACGTTAAAAAATTATCATTTGAGCATGTTATTTTAGTGGAATAAATCGACAATGGTAATCGAAGTGACAACGCTGTTTACATCATGTTATTTGGTCTATCTCGGGCACTTAAGAAGTCCGAGGTAATGGACACATTCCCATCACTTCAAGAAGCTCTTTTCACTCACTAAGAAACTATGACACCGTCCGTTCAATTTCTCTTTTCTGTTCATTCTAGTTTCTTCAGCATCCACTTTAAAACATTCATATGCAGTAAACGAGTCAATAATTATTGAAGAAATTCTTTTACTTTGGCAGTGAAGAGATGTTGCCATCGCATCAAGCTTGACATATTTTTTGTCAAGATCTGCACAGACCTGTGTTGAAAAGGTTGACCTGAACTCCATGAAACAGTCGATTCGAATTTTCTTTTATGTTCATTTGAGTTAATTTAATGTCCACTTATAAATATATTCATATGCAGTAAACACGTCAATAATGTAGTTACTAAGTTAGTATCACTGTATCAGTATCATGAGTATGTGTTCTGTCCAGAATTTTTATTTCTTTCCTTTTAATTGCAAACAAGAAAAACAAGGTCATGGCATCCTCTTAACACAATGCCTACATTCCGGCAGCTGCAAAGAGGTAACAGTGTTTTCTGAAGCCGGATCGAGCATCAATAATATAAACTGTTAATAATTCAGAAATAGCCTAAATTCAGTAGACGTTCAAGTTCAACCTATTATTGGTATGACTGTGAAGATTTTTTTTTTTCAAAACTGTGTACTTAAAGCTGAATATGGTATTGGTAAACAAAGTATTTTCAGAGAAAATGACAATGTAAAAGTTTACCATGGACACACAGACATACATACATACACACACACGGACAACCTAACGCCGGGTTATAACATAAACTCACTTTGTATGTATACACAAGCGCGTCAAAACGTACACAAATCTACAAGCTCTATCATGCTTTGAAAAGTTTTGGATTTTGTCATTGTATGACCATGAACTTTGATCCCTGACACTGAACCTGTTTTGGTTCTCTCACCATGACCACACAGTTATAAGTCTGTTACTATCAGTATCAATTATCAATATCATAGGATTAAAAAACAAAACAAAACAATGTTGACAGGATATAAGAATGCATCTCACTTTCACAGGTCTACATTTTCTAACAAATCTTCTCTCTTTTTAAAATTTATTTTAAAAAATTATATATATTTTTTTTCTTTTAGAAAGGCTTAAATATTAAGTTGGGGGATGGCCATGTGCATGCTTGTCTAAGACTGAGACTGAGACAAACTGATACCTCACAACTATAAGCAAAAGCTGAGTACAATACATTCACATACAAGTCACTTTCAGACTTTGTCAGCCCTCTATAAAGCAAGTAAATTACTCACACTGGCCATCTATTTTTTCCCACCTGAGACTGAATAAAATCCAGTAAGTTGCCAATGGTGAGTAGTGTAAAAAAAAAAAAAAAAAAAAAAAAAAATCCAAAGACTACCTGCCTGCCCGTACAGTTTTCTTGTCTATCAACAACAGCAAGTGAGCAACATTTCTCCCAGACTTAAGTTTGTTCATCCACAAGGAAGTTTCTAGGAACAAAAATATCTTACAGGAGTATCAACAGAATTCATGCTGTTCTTGTTCTGATTTAATCTTAAGGAAGAGGAGCATGGGTACATTTACTGTTTTGATATCAGCAGCTTTGTCAGCAGCTGTCTTCATATTGTTTTCTTTCACTCCTTTATGTTTTCCTGAACACAGTGACAAAGGAAATATGGGGGAGGGAGGGCAGAGGATGCTTCTAGTATGGGAAAAACTTCTTCACAGCAGATAATGTTAGTATACTGTCAGACTCAAGCTGTAGCCTGACAGTGACACATGATTTTGACTCATCAGTTTTCTAAATGTTCAACTAGATATTTTATTATTTCCCCAGAACCAGTCACTATAAGTGGGCTTGTGAAGTCACTGAAAGTGGGCCTATGAATGTCACTGTAAATGGGCTTGTGTGCATAATAAAACAGTCAAAACATGTAATCTTGGTATTTTACCATAAACCACCACTGCCAGTTTTGAAATGACTAATTCTCAGGTGTAAAAAGTTCAAGAAGGAGAACCAACAGCAATCAGATCACAATTTTCTAGTCATAATCTACATGGGTCAAACTGAACATCGAATCATGATTCATACTGAGCATTCAAATTTCAATCATCTACTGATCGAGGATAGGCGCCATATAAGTACCCACATCATATATCGTGCAACTCCAATGACTCAGAATGTCACCCATTTAATTTAAACTTTGAAAGAACCCCAGTGGAGAATGGGCCAAGAGGTCACAGTCTGCCCAGGAATTGAGGAAGTGAGAAAATCTGGGTGAACAGGTTTGAATTCCACTCTTGTCACTATTTTTTGCCCTTTCACTCAACCTTGAGCATTGATCAGAAGTGAACGTTTGTCATTTAGATGATAAACTGAGATCCCGTGTGCACCATGGACATAGCGCATGTAAAAGAACCCATAGTGACAAAAGGGTTGACCCTGGCAAAATTCTGTAGAAAAATCCCCTTTGATAATGATAGGAAAATAAATACAGTTGCAGATAAAAAAAATAAAACAACTTAAACCATCACCACCAGAAAAAAAAAAAAAAAGCAGTGGTGCTCACTGCAGCTTGATTTTCACACTGAGAATTCTGTAGACAAAAGAATATTAACATGTGATATATCCACCAACATGACAGGTCTTCCCAAAATTCAGTGCATGTAGCATCTTGTTCTTGAGCTATAGTCTATACAGATTATCATCAATCATATTTATAGGGCCCCCTCGAATACACTTCAACAGAATAGAATGTGAGATATGGTGGAACATACTTGAAGAAACAGGCCAGTTCAGCCAGGTTAGTTCTGATAGTACTCATGCTGATGGTAGACTAGAGCGAATGCAAGTAACAGTTATAATACTACTCAGAAGCACTAGTACTATGACAATATATATCCACAATTTTCCCCTCAAGATGGAATGAGTATAGAGTAGTGTTCATAACATGGCGTGGGCGTTCATTCTGCCAGATGAATGACGGGTAACTAAGAAATGTGATATGACCTGATACAATTTCTAATTTAATACAAAATAATAAGCCTAGCTATAAAATGTCATTATCAATATTCACAATAGTGGTAACATAATGAAATGTGGCATTCTTATAAGTTTTTAATTTTCTTCATATGGCTGTGAAATAAAAATCAGTGATCAACTTCCTTATAATTAATATAAGTAATATAACTTGGATGCTCGTCTGATCAGAAAGGCGAGACAAGACAGTTGGCCAAAAAGAACCTTGCACTGCACTGCACTGCACTGCACAGCGCACACACACACACACACACGCACGCACGCACATACATTCACAGACCGGTAATGACACAAATCCCCGAGATCATTATGGAATGCAACGAATGTCTACTGGAATGACTCAGAAGAGCAAACATACCAACACATCGTTGCAGGTCGATATCAGCTCCAATTCGATTTTTTCTTTATATTTTTTTGTCATGTTCTGCTTCTTCTCGGAGGCTTCGGTTTTAGCCTCGATACTGGACATAACCCTCCACGACGAGCGTCGGGCACCGACGACATTCTTGTACGCAACCGACAGTAGATTTCTCTCGTCGTTGCTGAGGACACACTTACTGTCACCGGAGCTCTCTTCCACCAAATCTTTCATGTATTTCGCCATATCATCGTAACGTTCAGCTTGCTCGGCAAGCTTTGCCTTATTTACATATAAATCTTTTTTTGAAGACATGTTTCCTGTTGTGGCATGCGATGTACACTTCGCTACCAACTGGATTGATAAAGAGTATCCAAAATGGCCGACGTAATGCCTACTTTCTCGTCAGTGCTGAATATACTGAGATTTAAAAAAACTGAAAGTTTATCTTATTCTTGTACTCTGAAATTAAGTATTTGAAAAACACCATTTTTTCTATGGATGTGATACAATGATCATCCTCGGGACAGGGTGTTTAATATTTGGGAACTATTTATGTGGCGAAGTGGCGCATGCACTTACAGTCATTTGCAAGTATTCATCCGCGTGACTCCGAAACCCCATGAGTCTTGCTGGTTGACGTCATGGTATCCATGGCAATAAATGATCACACTTCAATTTTCAAATTATTACATTTCGATGATACTAGAGGACAAGTGATCGAACGTAACATGTTAGAGAATTGTGTAGAATTAACTAAATTCCATGCTGAATGTGGTTTTGGTTTTATCTTTTTACTGCAACTGTCTACAAAAAAACCTCTCTTTGCCGGCACCTTGTGTGCGCGAGAACGCCCGTGTACATGTATCCATGGACAGTCTAGGTCGTCAGACTCGGCACATTCCCGGGCTCTTGCCAAAAGTACTTGATGAACGCGCTCGAAAGTCAAGCGATAACAGCATTATTGGGATCCAAGCAGACTCGGAAGATTTTGGGTTCGACAGAATCCCCGCGCAACGCGATCATGGAGAGTCAGTGAAATAGGGCTTGGGGGGTTCTCAATCTCCCAGGTCAGTATCAGTATCAGTAGCTCAAGGAGGCGTCACTGCATTCGGATATATATATATATATATATATATATATATATATATATATATATATATATATATATATATATACGCTACACCACATCTCCAAAGCAGATTCCTGACCAGCACCGTAACACAACGCGCTTAGGTCAACAGACACGGATGTGCTGACCTACTTCGCACTTTGTATATTTTTTTTATGCGCGCTTGCCATATGGTGGCATCTCATATTTGATATGCCTGGTTTGTGCACAGTTAGCTCACTTGTCTAGAAGGTTTCTTGATAAACAAACAAACAACAAAATACACGTTAGATATTCAGTGTCATGGAAAAGAAAAATGGCGCTGGCGGTACAACAGAGCTACCAATGATGGTAGTCAGTCCTGGCAGTAGGATATGGTGATGAAGAAGAAGAAGAAGAAGAAGAAGAAGATGATGATAATTGTGGCGAATAATAATGATAATAATAATCAGTTATTGATGATAATGAATTTTTCAACAGTACGGCACTTCCCCAGTACAGGCAGTATAGTAAAGAGCTTTTGAACTTTCAAGTTATAAGACTTTAGTCATAATGATGCAGACTATGATTATACAGAGAACATAAAGCAGAATATCAGTAATTATTTACACGTGGAGGAGCATGGGGCTCAGTCAATGGTGAAAACGCCCACCACCCACTACAAGACTGGAACGTGCCAGCTTCCCTTGATGAAGGCACAGGCAGCTCCACGTTGGCTTCAGTTGAACAATAATTGACTGAGATCTGCCTAAGAGGCTGAAAACTCCTACAACTACTTCCAGTGTTCATACAAATAAGAAGAAACTTGAGAACGTACCAGGTAAAAAAAAAAAAAAAAAAAAAAAAAAAAAAAAAAAAGAAAAGAAAAAGGCCTTTTTGCCCAACACATGGGGCAAACGTCTTGGGTTGAATCGCCTATCATGGGCTCTTTACCCCATGACAACGATAGGCGTTTTGCCCCACCTTTACAAGTGTATCATACATAAAATCAAATTCGCAGTTTGGGCAGACAAACGAAGGGATCCTTCTTCAGTGCATTCTTTCTGCTATAACTGATGCTCAGTACTGCTACTTCTTCTGCGTATGATTGCTGCAGTTGCTGTCGCTACTTCTACCGTAATTGTTGCTCTGTGTTGATGTTACTTCCATTATGACTTTTGTTACTACTTCTGCTTTCGCTGCTCCTACTTCTACTCTAACTGCTCAGTGGTGCTGTTGCTGCTGGTGCTTCTACTCTAACTGCTGGTGCTGTTGCTGCTCCTACTTCTACTCTAACTGCTGGTGCTGTTGCTGGTCCTACCTCTACTCTAACTGTTGGTACTGTTGCTGCTGGTGCTTCTACTCTAACTGCTGGTGCTGTTGCTGCTGGTGCTTCTACTCTAACTGCTGGTGCTGTTGCTGCTGGTGCTTCTACTCTAACTGTTGGTGCTGTTGCTGCTGGTGCTTCTACTCTAACTGTTGGTACTGTTGCTGCTGGTGCTTCTACTCTAACTGCTGGTACTGTTGCTGCTGGTGCTTCTACTCTAACTGCTGGTACTGTTGCTGCTGGTGCTTCTACTCTAACTGCTGGTGCTGTTGCTGCTGGTGCTTCTACTCTAACTGCTGGTACTGTTGCTGCTGGTGCTTCTACTCTAACTGCTGGTACTGTTGCTGCTGGTGCTTCTACTCTAACTGCTGGTACTGTTGCTGCTGGTGCTTCTACTCTAACTGCTGGTACTGTTGCTGCTGGTGCTTCTACTCTAACTGCTGGTACTGTTGCTGCTGGTGCTTCTACTCTAACTGCTGGTACTGTTGCTGCTGGTGCTTCTACTCTAACTGCTGGTACTGTTGCTGCTGGTGCTTCTACTCTAACTGTTGGTACTGTTGCTGCTGGTGCTTCTACTCTAACTGCTGGTACTGTTGCTGCTGGTGCTTCTACTCTAACTGCTGGTACTGTTGCTGCTGGTGCTTCTACTCTAACTGCTGGTACTGTTGCTGCTGGTGCTTCTACTCTAACTGCTGCTGTTGTTGCTGCTCCTACTTCTGCTCTAACTGCTGGTGCTGTTGCTGCTGCTGTTTCTACTCTAACTGCTGGTGCTGTTGCTGCTGCTACCTCTACTCTAACTGCTGGTGCTGTTGCTGTTCCTACCTCTACTCTAACTGCTGGTGCTGTTGCTGCTCCTACCTCTACTCTAACTGCTGGTGCTGTTGCTGCTCCTACTTCTGCTCTAACTGCTGCTGCTGTTGCTGTTGCTGCTGCTGTTTCTACTTCTACTCTAACTGCTGGTGCTGTTGCTGTTGCTGTGCGATTGAAATATGGATTTTGGGGGGTGGAGGTGTGGGTGGAGGTGGTTCATTGATGAATTTACAGAAAATTTGTCTGTTAATGTTGGTGGTGCATTACCTGTCATAATCTTTTGCATCATGATTCCTTTGTTGTACTCTAATCTACGGTTTAGTGGGAGAATATTCACTTATTTATAGTCTGAGTCTAGAAGGGAAGTCTTTTCAAGGAATACCAGCTTAAGACCCCGTTTATGAAGATTCTGTAATGGCTTCGTGGTATTCGCACTTGCGGAGTCCCATAGTGGTGATGCATAATCTATTGTAGACTGGATATGTGCTTGAAAAAATAATTTCCGTGAGTTAAGCTTAAGGAAATGTTTGATTTTGGATAGCTGATGGGTTTTCTGGGCTGTCTTCTTGCAAAGGGAATTCATGCGAGGATTCCAAGTGAGATTGTTGTCAATTATGATTCCCAGAACTTTATGATCACTGGCCTGTTCAGTAGGTTCACCTTTAATTTGGATGGAAGGAAAATTATGTATAGTGTTTTGCCTCTTTTGTCTGGTTGTGATTAACATGCATTTTGTTTTTTGTGCAGTGGATGGAGAGACATGTGGTTTAGTTCGGTCCATCCAACGAGTTCATCAGTTCTTTCTTGAAGTCTTTGCAAGAGCGACAATGTCAGGAATTTTGTTTAATGTCCCGTCACACATATCGGTGATTGTTAAATGTCAGTGGATTGTTGTATCATCCGCAAAAAGTTCGCAGACGGATTTATTCTATTCTATTCTATTCTACATTTTGAGTCCGTGGTTTCATACTGCTGCAACACCAAAACCCTGCACCTGTTAACAGTGCAAGGGAAGTAACAACAATAGGACTGACCCTTTTTCAGACTGGCTGTGTTCCCTAAGGTAGCCTTTGTTGAGCGTGAGATGAACTGTTCCGAACGTGAAATATATATCCGATGACGGAAAGACAGGCTTGGTCTGTTTGTTTGTTTGTTGTAACACAAAGAACCGGGCGAACCGAGAGAGAGAGAGAGAGAGAGAGAGAGAGAGAGAGACAGACAGACAGACAGACAGACAGACAGACAGACAGAGACAGAGACAGGGAGACAGAGATGGCCCGGAGAGAGCGGGGAGACAAAACTTACGAAAGAAGTGATAAAAACTATAGCTTGGATTACGTCCCTTATACCGTAACATTCGGACACGGCAAACAAAAGACGATCAGAGAACAGTGAAAGCATCGTTCTCTTCAAAGTAGTAGAAGCCGTAATGTTGATGATTATGATGATGATGATGATGATGATGATTATGATTCAGTAGTTGGTGTAATAGTAGTAATAATGATGATGATGGAGGCAAGGAGTGCTGACAATGATGGTAATGATGGTAATGATGATGATGATGATAATGATTATGATTCAGTAGTTGGTGTAATAGTAGTAATAATGATGATGATGGAGGCAAGGAGTGCTGACAATGATGGTGATGATGGTAATGATGATGATGATGGTAATGATTATGATTCAGTAGTTGGTGTAATAGTAGTAACAATGATGATGATGGAGGCAAGGAGTGCTGACAATGATGGTAATGATGGTAATGATGATGATGATGATAATGATTATGATTCAGTAGTTGGTGTAATAGTAGTAACAATGATGATGATGGAGGCAAGGAGTGCTGACAATGATGGTAATGATGGTAATGATGATGATGATGATAATGATTATGATTCAGTAGTTGGTGTAATAGTAGTAACAATGATGATGATGGAGGCAAGGAGTGCTGACAATGATGGTAATGATATGATGATGACACCACTGCTGCTACTGCTACAGCTGCTGCTGCCGCTACCACTGTTGCTGCTGTTGATGCCATAACTGTGTCTTGTCAATACTGCTGTTGCTGCTGTTACTACGAAGACTACAAGTCAGCGGTAGAATTAATAGTTATTGTGATGATGGTGATGACAGTCAGGATGGCGATGATGTTGGTAATGATGATGGTAATGATGATGATCATCATCATCAATGACACCGTTATTACTGACAAGAAGCCAGAGTGAGTGAGCACCTTCCTCCTCCATCCTCCCGCCTCTCCTCCTCCCCCGAGTGCAGACCTCAATAAACCTTTATAAAGGTATTTGTATCGTTGTGGCGACATGATATCGCTCTTTAAAAAGAAACCATCATTTTTTATGTTTGTCAGTTGTCTCACTGAGTCACCAAGTTGTTGCTGTTGTTGTTGACGGTTTATGCAGGCCTGACAGTGTGCTTGCAACGGTTCTTTGTGTTACAACAAACAAACAAACAAACAGACCAAGCCTGTCTTTCCGTCATCGGATATATATTTCACGTTCGGAACAGTTCATCTCACGCTCAACAAAGGCTACCTTAGGGAACACAGCCAGTCTGAAAAAGGGTCAGTCCTATTGTTGTTACTTCCCTTGCACTGTTAACAGGTGCAGGGTTTTGGTGTTGCAGCAGTATGAAACCACGGACTCAAAATGTAGAACAGAATAGAATAGAATACAATAGAATGCAATAGAACAGAATATTACTTTTTCACTAAGTGTACCAGGGTCACAATGGATGTTAGATGAGGGATAGTACATGAACAAACATGAATTGGAAAAATAATACACACTCAAATACATCAAGTTTTCGACATAATACGTGTGTATTTATGCGCTTTTACAAGCGCACGCTTACACTCACACATACGTACGCCCCCCACAACAACCCCCCCCCCCACCCACCTCCCACCTCCCACCACAGCATAATATCAAGGCGTGTGCTCTCGGGATTTTCGCCAACATCACGCATTCCACGCGGGGCGCCGCGGGTGACACAATCTGCAGTTAAATGGCTCAGCGCTGGTTGCAGAGTCCTCTTTTACACTGAGCGTTGGTTCGAGACACAGGACACTGGCTGCTCAGGAAGAAAAAGTAATTGGTGAAACAGTAATGGTTTGTTTTGGGTCCCAACGCTTCTGCACCGACGATCCGACGGTATGATCTAAAAAACCCAGAGGGCTCTCGGTGATTTGTCAGTGTGTGGATAAATCCTGGATCGTAACCAATCCACATGGCAACACGCTCTGCATTGCACTGGAAGTAAATGTTGTGGTGTTTGTTTGTCAAAGCAGTCAGTATGAAAACCCACAGCTGTTCAAAATTGTCTTGCTGTACTATTGGCTTTGTAAGTACTTTGATTATCGTTTTCCTGTCAGCAACAAAATAAGATGATAATGACCACAAAGCTGTAAATACGATAAGTAATCTTTCAGTGTGTGTGTGTGTGTGTGTGTGTGTGTGTGTGTGTGTGTGTGTGTGTGTGTGTGTTCTTGTTTGCGAGTCAGACAGACAGACAGTCGGAGAGACTGACAGACAGGCAGACAGACTGACAAACAGACAGACTAACAGGCTGACTGACAGACAGACAGACAGAGAGACACTCAGACGCTTCAGACAATTTGTTTTATTGACATTGGTCTATCAAGAGTCATGATGCTACGGGGGTACACTTCTCAGTTGCAGCGTCAATGTATTGAACTGAAGAAAACAAACCAAACAGCCAGTGGAGCAAATATTGCCAACAAGCTATTCAAAAACCAATCCAGTTAATCGGTTATAGATGCATGTGCCAAATAACAAGCACACACACAATCTTCAGCTACACACTAACACCTCCATCATCAACCTCTACCTCTTTATTTACAACAACAACCATGATGATCTGTTCGTATTCATTAAAACCACTAAGCGCCAAACGGTGCACGAATTCATAGAAATAATGATTACGTATTATGACCTTTCATTTTTCTTTTCCTGATGTTAACAGTCTCTGCAGCATATCATGACGAACAAAGTTCTAATTTCTTCATTGTCAGAGGACAACAGACAATGCACAGCTTGCCTACTCTCAGCAGCAACACAGAAAAGTTTAATCTTTGTCCTACTATCTTGGTAACAATTACAGTGGAATAATGAATTATCTTCATCTTCTTTCACACAATCCCTACACACCATATACAAATTATCTTCATCTTCTCTCACACAATCCCTACACACCATATACAAATTATCTTCATCTTCTCTCACACAATCCCTACACACCATATACAAATTATCTTCATCTTCTTTCACACAATCCCTACACACCATATACAAATTATCTTCATCTTCTTTCACACAATCCCTACACACCATATACAAATTATCTTCATCTTCTTTCACACCACCCATACACACCATGCACACATTATCCACTAACCCTTCCCGGGATCCGGTGAACCACATTTTGTTTGATTTTAAACCCGAGGTTCTCTTTTTGAATTTTGCTAGTATATTTCTGTGCCATTTACTGGTAACTACTAGCAAGAATTTCTCAAGCTGTAAAATAGTTTTAAACAAGAGAACCAAGAATACTTCATTTGACCTTCAATCTTGGAGTGCTGTTTTTGTTTATAACAAGATACTAAACAATCTTTAGATTCTGAAATAAATCCTCTGTCATCCCCAACTCCTTAGCAAAGTCGTACACTATCAAATCCGTTTTCTGTAAAATCGTGCAAAGCATTACCAAACCAGTTACAGTTAACCCAACCTGCTGGAGTAACATGTATGCCTGTCTGTATGTCTGTTTGTAGGGAGCTGAGTGAGCTTGTACCAGTACTTGATGTATTTCAGTCATAAAGGCTGGAATATACCAAGGACACCTTCCAGCAGCTTCTCCAGGCGGCGTCACTGTGTTGGGACAAATTCATAACACGTTTTGTCCGGGCTTGAGTGCATGCATTCATGTACATTGTGTACCTATCAGAGAGGATTTCATGTACATTGTGTACCTATCAGAGAGGATTTCATGTACATTGTGTACCTATCAGAGAGGATTTCATGTACAGACTTTGTCAAAGGAGAACACGCTCGTTGCTATGGGTTCTGTTTCAGTGCGCCAAGCGCGTGCTGCACACGGGACCTCGGTTTATCGTCTCATCCGAATGAGTAGATGCTCAGTTTGATTTTCCAGTCCAACTTGGAGAAAGTGCGAGAGCGGGATTCCAACTCCGACCTTCACGGACTCTGTATTGAGCGCCTCAACCATTCTGCCACCTTCTTCCTCTGTAGTCTGTATATTTTCCTCAAACCCAAACCACCTGTTCTTCCACCGACTGACGATAAATGGTTCAACTTTTGGGGCAACACGTTGTTCCCATGTGAACTGAACTTGCAGATGCCATGAAAAAAGAGAATCACTTACCTTTGAATTACAGTTCAAAACAAGTTCTCCGGAAACCAGAAAATAACCCAAAACGCTGCATCCATGGGGAGATACAAAAATAAATTCTTCCTCTGATTCAGAAATTCTCCCTCTGATTCAGAACTTCATGAGCCATTTCTGGTGAAAAGATCAAAGAAAAAAAAATCTAACAAGGATTTGCCAAAACTGTTCACAGTTGTATCTTCAGAACACCGCTTGCCACAATCACAACTATCTTCACCCACATTATGATCATTATCAACATTTTCACCCTCCTCCTCCTCCACACACTGAAAACAGATAACCGTTTGTTCCTCTTTGAGCTGTTCGTTACCTCTTCTGACAGTCATATCTCGCTGTGCCATCAGCTTTCCTAGAACTTTTATTGATCGTTTTTCAATCAACAACCAAAGAGAATAAGAGAATAAAGACCGCAAAACTGTAAATACGATCATATAATCATCCAGTGTGTGTGTAGGGGTGGTGGTGGTGATGTTGGTGCTTGTTCATTAATCTAACTTCTCTTCACTTAAGTGATTTTAGACGAAGAAAGTGTGTGCAGTGTAAGTGTTATGTCTGGGGCTGTGTTCGAACTGCGTACAATGACATATACATGTGTCCAGAAGTAGAAATGGAGAATGGAGAAAGAATTAGGGGGATGGAAAGTAACTAAGGAATCAAATTAATCAACCATAACTTCAACTAACTAGTAAAAACAGTTTGAGTGTTTGTGCATTGAGTGTCTGTGTTTGCGGAGAGAGAGCGCGCGCGCGCGCGCGCGTGTGTGAAATGAAAGTATAGCGTATATTACTGCTGTTAGCGTGAATCAATGAAGATATCTTGTCAGTCAGATTGGGAAGCAAGGATCCTGAAGAGCGTTGGGTTGGGGGTGGGGGTGGGGGGGTTAAAGACAGAGTTCCCAGACAGCAAGCTAACACTCCACAAACTTCAGAGTAACATAGCTTTGCTACTCATTTTCTTGCTCGTCAGATTAACGTTATACTAACGTCTGTTTACTGACCAGTCCTCCAAACAAGTGTCTGCAATCTGGTGAGTTTTCTGCACATCGACGCTGTGTCTACGTCGTGGAAGACAAAACAGAAAACGTCAACAACCCCTCCCCTCTCTCTCTCCCACCCACAAAACAGCGCAGGTCATCCTCCCCCACCGTCTCTCTCCCCCCGTCCCCCGGGTCAGCCCAATACTCCCCCGCGTCGCCCCCCCCTCCCCCCACGCCCCCCTAACACACATCTGCACCCTGAGAACTACCTCCACTTCTCTCTTCTCCCTACACACACACAGACACACACACACACACACCATACCCCTGTCTTCCCCACCCCTCACCTGTTTCCTACTCCATGTTCCCACTGTCCAGTTCCAGAACCCCTTCCCCTTCCACCCCTTCTCCTTTTCTCCCTGCCCCCCCTCCCACCCCACCACCTCCCCCCAAGGAGTGTAGAGAGAGGGGTGGTGGTAGAGACAGGGGTGGTGGTAGAGAAAGCGGTGGTGGTAGAGAGAGGGGTGGGTGGTGGTAGAGAGAGAGGGGTGGTGGGTGGTAGAGAGAGAGGGGTGGTGGTAGAGAGAGGGGTGGGTGGTAGAGAGGGGTGGTAGAGAGAGAGGGGTGGTGGTAGAGAGAGGGGTGGGTGGTGGTAGAGAGAAGGATTAAAAGGATGTGGAAAGGGAAGTGTAGAGGAGGTGGAAAAGAGGACTCTAGATAGGGTTGAAAGAAAGTATTATAGAGGGGTGGAAAGGATTTAAAGTAGAGGCGGTGGAAAGGAAGTGTAGAGGTGGGTAGAAGAAGGCGTTTTGTAGAGGGGGTTGAAAGGAAAATGTAGATGGGGTCGGCAGGAAAGTGTAGAGGGTTTAGAAAGGAAGTGTAGAGTGTAGAGGTGGTGGAAAGGGAAGTGTACAGGAGGTGGAAAGGAAGGACTGTAAAGGGGGTGGAACGGAAGTAGTGCAGAGGGAGTTGAAAGGAAAGTGAAGTGTAGAGGGGGACGGCAGGAAGGGTTGTAGAGGGGTAGAAAGGAAGGAATGTAGGGTGGTATCAGGGAAGTGTAGAGGAGGTGGAAAGGAAGGGACTGTAGAGTGGGTGGAAAGGAAGGAGTGGTATAGGGGTGGGAAGGGAAGAGCATAGAGGGGGTGGAAACGGAGTAGACAGGGTGTGGAATGGGAAATGTAGAGGGTGTAGAAAGGAAGGAGCTTAGAGGAGCTGGAAAGGAAGGAGGATGTAGAAAGCAAGGAGTGTGGAGGTGGTTGAAGGGAAGTGCAGGAGGATAAAAAGGAAGGAGTGTAGAGGGAGTGGAAAATGAGTGTGACTGGATAGAAAGGAGGAGTGTAGAGGTGGTAGAAAGGAAGGAGTGTAGAGGTGGTAGAAAGGAAGGGAGTAGAGGGGGAGGAAGGGAAGTGGAGAGGAGTGCAGAGGAAGGGACTGTAGAAGGGGTGGAATGGAAGGGGTGTAGTGGGGGTGGAAGGGAAGTGTAGGATTGGGTAGGAAGGACTGATTGTAGAGGTGTAGAAGGAAGGAGTGGAGAGGGGATGGAAAGGGAATGAAGAGGAGGTGAAAGGAGGACTGCAGACGTGGTAGAAAGGAAGGTGTGTAGAGGGGTGGAAGGGAAGGAGAGTGCGGAGGGGGTGGGAAGGGAAGTGTAGATGCGGTAGAAAGGAGGAGTGTAGACGAGGTGGAAAGGAGGGACTCTAGAGATTGTAGAGAGGAAGGAGTGTAGAAGGGTATAAAGGAGGGAGTGTAGAGGGGTGGAAAGGGAAGGGTAGAGGGGATGGATAGGAAGGTGTGTAGTGGGGGTGGAAAGGAAGGAGTATAGAGGGGGTGGAAAAGAAGGATAACAGAGGGGGTGGAAGGGAAGTGTTGAGGGGTAGAAAGGAAGGAGATTAGGGGGCTGGAAGGTGTGTATAGGGTATGGGAAAAGGTAAATGTAGAGGGGATAGAAAGAAATGATTGTCGATGGGGTGGAAAGGGGAGTGTAGAGGGGGTGGATTGGAAGGTGTGTAGCGGGTGAAAAGGGAAGTGTAGAATGGTAAGTAAGGAAGGAGTATAGACGGGCAGAAGAAAGCAGTGTAAAGTGGGTGGACGGGGTTGAAAGGAAGGTGTGTAGAGGTGGTGGAAGGAATGGTAGAAGAGGTGGAAAGGAATGACTGTAGAGTGGATAGAAAGGAAGGGATTGTAGAGGTGTGGAAAGGGAAGTGGTAAAGGGTGTAGGACAGGAAGCAGTGTAGCGGTGGTAGAAAGGAAGGTGTTCAATTGGGGGTAGAAAGGAAGGAGTGTAGAGGGGTGGAAAAGGAAGTGTAGAGGGTGCAGAAAGGAGGAGTGTAGATGTGGTGGAAATGAAGTGTAGAGGATGTGGAAAGGTAAGGAATGTAGGGGGTGGAAGGGAGAAGTGTGGAGGGGGTAGAAGGGAAGTGTAGAGGGGGATAGAAAGGTAGGAGTGTAAGAGAGTGTGGAAAAGGGAAGGGTAGAGGGGGCAGAAAGGAACGAATATAGAAAGGATGGAAAGGAAAGAGTGTATAGGGGACGGAAAGGAAGGAGTGTAGAGGGTTAAAAGGAGGATTGTAGAGGGGGTGGAAGAGTAGTGTAGAGGTGATCGGCAGGAAGGAGTGTAGAGGTGGTGGAAGGGAAAGTGAACAGGTGGAAAGGAAAGACTGTAGAGGGGTGGAATGGAGGGAGTGTAGAGTGGGTGGGAAAAGGAAGTGTAGAAGGGGTAGATAGGAAGGAGTGTAGAGGTGGTAGAAAGGAAGGAGTGTATAGGGCGTTGAAGGGGAAGTGTAGAGGGTATGGAAAGGAAGGAGTGTAGAGGGGATGGAAAGGGAAGTGTGGAGGGGTGTGGGGTAGAAAGAAGGATTGCAGAGGGGGTGGAAAGGAAGGAGTATAAAGGAGGTGGACAAGGAAGTGTAGAGGGAGTTGGAAAGGAAGGATTGTAGAGGTTATAGAAAGGAAGAGTGTTAGAGGGGGTGGAAAAGTGGTGTAGAGGGGTGGAATGGGAAGTGTATGGGGGTAGAAGGAAGGAATGTAGACCTAGTAGAAAGGAAGGAGTGTAGTGGAGGTCGAAAGGAAGGGCTGTAGATGTGTAGAAGAAGGGAGAGTATAGATGGGGTATAAAAGAAGGAGTGTAGAGGGGTTCGAAGGGAAGGTGGGGGGGTGGGGTGGAAAGGAAGTTGTGATAGAGTAGGTGGAAAGGAAGGAGTATAGAGTGGGTGGAAACGAAGGAGTTCAGGGTGGTAGAAAGGGAAGTGTAGAGGCGGTAGACAGGAGGGAGTTTAGAGGGGCTGGAAAATGAAGTGTGTAGGTGGTAGGAAGGATGGAGTGTAGATGGGGCAGATAGTAAGGATTGTAGAGGGGGTGGAAAAGGAAGATCAGAGGGGGTGGACAGGAAGGAGAGTAGAGGGGGTGCAAAAGTGAAGTGTAGAATGGGAAGAAAGGAAGGAGTATAGAGAGGGGCAGAAAGGAAGGAGGTTACAGGGGGTGGACGCTGTAGAAAGGAAGGTGTGTAGGGGGGGTGGAAAGGGAAGTGTAGAGGGTGAGCGGAAGGGGTTTTAGAGGGGGTAGAAAGGAAAAAAATGTAGAGATGTTGGAGGTGCAAAGGGTAGGAGTATAGAGGGGGTGGAAAGGGAAGTGTAGACGGGGTTCAAACGACGGAGTGTTAAATTGGTAGAAAGGGAAGAGTGGAAAGGGAAGTGTAGAATGGGTGGAAATTCCTTCCTTTCCCCCCCACTCTAACTCCTTCCTTTCTAACCCCTCTAAACTCTTTCCTTCCACCCCCTCTAAACCCTTTCCTTTCGAAAACCCCCCTTCAGTCCTTCCTTTCCACCTCCTCTACACTTCCCTCCACCACCTTACACTCCTACCTATTGTACCCCCCTATACATACTTTTCTAATCCCACTACACTTCCCTTTTCCCGCCCTCTACACTCCTTCCTTTCTACCCCCCCTACACGCTTCCTTTCTACCACCTCTATACGCCTTCCTTTCTACCCGTCTACACTTCCCTTTCCACCCCCTTGACAATCCTTCCTTTCCACCTCCTCTACACTTCCCTTTCCAACACCTCTACACTCCTTCCTTTTCTACTACCTCTGTACTCCTTCCTTTCAACCACCCTTACACTCCCTTTCCCTTTTCCCTCCCTCTAAAATCCTTCTTTTCTACACCCTCTTCCTTTCTACACCTACTTCCCATTTCCCCCCCCTCTACACTCCATTTCCCTCCCTTGTACACTCCTTCCTATCCTTCCCCTCTTCACTCCTTCATTTCCACCACTGTGTACTCCCCTTTCCACCCCTCTACAAACCTTCCTTTAAAAACCCAGCTCATCTCTGTCCTTCCCACCCCTCTATTCTCCATCCTTTCTTCGCCTGTAGACTTCCTTTTTCCACGTCTCAAACTATTCCCGTCTACCCCTCTATACACTCCTTTATTTCCATCCCTCTACACTTTTTTCCACCCCCTCTACCCTTCCCTTTTCCCCCCCCTTACACTCCTTTCTTTCACCCCATCCACAGTCCTTCCTTTCTAATCCTCTATTCTCCTTCCTTTCTAACCAACCTACAGTCCTTCCTTTCCACCTCCTCTTGACTTCTGATTCCACCTCCTCAATACTCTTTCCTTTCCACCCTTTTACCACCCTTCCTTTACCAAAAATCCCCTACACTTCCCTTCCATACCCTCTAAACTCCTTCCTTTCCACACCCTCTACACTCCTTCCTTTCAATCCTCTCTTACTCCCATTTCCACCACATCCACATCCTTTGTTTAAAATCCAGTCTATCCTTTTCCCCCTACTCTCCACTTCCATTCAACCTCTATTAATCCTTCCTTCCATACCCTCTACACTACTTCCTTTCTACCCCCACCCTCACACTTCCCTTTTCATACCCTCTACACGCCTTCTTTCCATCCCCTCTACACTTCCGTTTCCACCCCCTTTTTCTCTCTTTCCTTTAAAACCTATCTAACTCTTCCTTTCCATCCCCTCTTCACTCCTTCCTTTCCACACCCTACCTCCTTTTCCAAACCTCTACAATCCTTCCTTTCCACCTCTACTACACTTCCCTTTCCATCTCCCGTATACTCCATCTGCATTTTCCTTTCCACCCCTTTACACTCCTTTTCTATCCCCACCTGCACTTCCTTTTCCATCCCCTGTACACTCCATCCTTTTAACCCCCTCTGTACTACCCTTTCCACCACCTCTTCAATCTTCCTTTCTACTCCATCTACACTCCTTCCTTTCCAACGCCTCAATACTCCATCCTTTCTACAACCTCTACATTCTTCCTTTCCACCTCCACTACACCCTTCGTAATACCACATCTACACTCCCTTTCAACCTCCTGTACACTTTCCTTTCACCCCCTCTACACTCCTTACTTCCCAACTCCTCTACACTCCTTCCTTTGTACAACTCTACAATCCTTCCTTTCGAACTCCTCTTATATTCCATCTCTCTACCACATCTAACCCTCCTTTCTGTCTACTCCCTCTACATCTTTTCTTGCCTTCATCCTCTGCACTTCCCTTTCCTCCCTTCTGCACTCTTCTCCTTTCTACCGTCCACAAGTCCTTCCTTTCTACACCTCACTAACTCCTTCCTTTCTACCCCTCTACACTCACTTTCCAACCCTCTACAATCCTTCCTTTAACACCCATCTACACTTCCCTTTCCACCCACTCTACACTCCTTCCTTTCTAACCATCTCTAGACTCCTTCCTTTATCCTCCATCTACACTTCCCTTTCCATCCCATGTGCACTCCTTCCATTCCAACCCCTGTACAATCATTCCTTTCCACCCCTCTATAGTCCTTCCTTTCGACATCTACACTTCCGTTCCACCTCCTCTACAGTCCTTCCTTTCCAGCCCCACTGAATTCTTCCTTTCTTACCCACCTCACACTACCCTTTCCACCCCCTCTACACTCCCTCCTTTCCACCCCCTTATAAACTCCTTCCTTTCCATCCACTCTACACACCATCCTTTCCACCCCGTCTACCCTTCCATTTCCACTCCGCCTCTACATTCAGGATACTACCCCCTCTACACTCAGTCCTTTCCACCCTCTACACTTCCCTTTCAACCCCTCTACACTCCTTCCTTTCCACCCCCACATCACTCCCTTTCAATCCCCTTCTCACTCCTTCCTTCTAACCCCTCTACACTTCCTTTCCCCCCGCCTCTACATTACTTATTTCCACACACCTCTTCCCTCTTCCTTTCCATGCCCTGTACACTGCCCTTTCCACCCCCTCTAAAATCCTTCTTAAAATCCCTCTACACTCCTTTCTTTCCACGCCCTTACACTCCTTTTTCTACCATACGTCCCGTACCCCCCCCTCAACACTCCATTTCCCCCCCCCCCCCCCCAACTTCCCTTTCCATCCCCCTACAAACCCTTCTTTTTACCCCTTTAACTCCTACCTTTCTAGCCCCCCCACCTAAATTTTCCCTCCCTCACACCCTTTCTTTCCACCCCCTCGCACCCCTTCCACCCCCCCTTCAAACCTTCCTTTTACCCCCCCCTACCTTTCCCTTACACCCCCCCTGTATCGTTCGTTTCACCCATACACCCTTCCTTTCCAACTCTATCACTCCTTCCTTTCCAACCTCTGGACACCTTCCTTTTTCCCCCCCCCCACACTTCCCCTTTCCTCCATTAAAAATTCCCTTTTTAAAAACCCCTACACTCCTTCTCACTCCCTTCCCTTTCCCACCCCTTTTTCATCCTTCCTTTACCCACTCTAATCCTTCCTTTTACCACCCCCAACCCTTCCTTTCCCCTCCCCTTTTACTTTTTCCTTTCCACCTTATCGTTTTCCCTCCTTTCACCCCTGTATAATTCCTTCCCTTTTTACCCCGCTACACTCTTCCTTTCACCATTCCCTTTTACCCCCCTACACTTCCTTTCACCCCCCTACCCCCTTCATTTCTACATCCTCTACACTCAGTCCTTTCCACCCACTCTAAAATTCCCCTTTCACGCCTCTACACCTTCTTCCTTTCTACCCCTCTACACCCCTTTTTGCAATTTTTTCCCGTTTACACTTCCTTTTTCAACCCCCTCTACATCCTTCCTTTCTATCACCTTACACTCGTTCCTTTCTACCCCATCTACACTTCCTTTTCTTACCCCCCTCTACACTCATTCTTTTCTACCCCTCTACCTTCCCTTTCAACCCCCCAAACCCCTGCAATCTTTCTACCCCACCCCCTCCACATTTTCCTTTCCATCCCTCTCAATCCTTCCTTTTAAATTCATCAAACTCCAACTTTTCCAGCCCTCTACACTACTTCTTTATCTACCCTCATCTACAGTCCTTACTTCTAACCCCCCCTACACTTCCCTTTTTCCCCCCCTTCTTCCCCTTCCGTGAAAGTGTCCCCCCCCTCTACACTCCCCTTTCCCCTCTGCCCCCTCTATGCCCTTACTCTTCCCCCCCCTCTGTACTCCCTTTCCCGTCTCAGCGCTACACTCCCAAAAATTTTCCCCCCTCTACGTTGCCCATTCCACCCCTTTACATTTTTTCCTTTTTACCCCATCCCCAACCTAATTTCTTTCCCCCCCCTCTTTTCACTCCTTTCCCTTTTTGCCCCCTCAAATTTCCCTCCTTTTTGCCAGCTCTACCTTCCCTTTCCACTCCTTACTGAAATCCATCGTTTTCCCCCCCCGTTTACTCCCTTTTTTTCCACCCCTTTACAGACCTTCCTTTCCACCCCCTCCATCCTTCTCTTTCCTCCCCCCAAAAACCTTTAACTTTCTAACCCTTACATTCCTCCCTTTTTCCATCCTCTACGCCTTCGCTTTTAAACCCCTTCTACCTCCTTTTCCAAATCCATTCCCTTTCCCCACCCTCAAAATTTTCCCTTTTTTTTCAACCCCCCGTAGTCCCCTTTTTTACACCCTGCTCTACATTCCCTTTTCCCCCTCCCCCTTTTTTTTTTTTTCCCCCACCTTTTCACTCCTTCCTTTTTACCCCCCCCCCTCCCCCCTTCTTTAAAAAAACCTTTTCCCTTTTTCCCCCCTTTTACATTTTCCCGCGTTTCCACCTCCTCTAAACGAGGTCCTTTCCCCAACTCTTCACTACCCTTTCCCCCACCTCTAAAACTCCTTTCCCTTTTTACCGCATCTACACTCCTTTCCCCCTACCCATTCCCCTTCCCCTTTCCCCCACATTACATTGCTTTTCCTTTTTTCCCCATTCCTTAAAACATTTTCCCTTTTCCCCCGATTTTTTCAAATCCCCCTTTTCCAAAAACCTCT
The DNA here is from genome assembly GCF_041734735.1 of Babylonia areolata. Taxonomy (NCBI): domain Eukaryota; kingdom Metazoa; phylum Mollusca; class Gastropoda; order Neogastropoda; family Buccinidae; genus Babylonia; species Babylonia areolata. The sequence continues at coordinate 139,719 of NW_027468365.1, read as the reverse complement.
TTAGCCTTCCTTTTCCCCCCACACTCCCCCCTTTTTACTACCCTACACCCTTCCTGCCAAACCCCGTCTACACTTCCCTTTCCCCCCCTCTATAAATTTCTTCCTTTTTAGTCTCCCCTATCTTTTTCCCCCCCATCCACACTCCTTCCTTTATACCCACTCAACATTTCCCTTCCTTTCTACCCCTTGGGTTTTTAAATCCTTTTTCCCCATCCCTCCCATCCTTCTTTCTACTCCCTCTACACTCCTTCCTGCCAACACCCTCTACACTTCCCATTCCACCCCCTCAACACTGCTTCCTTTCTACCCTCTCCACTATCCTTCCGTTCCACGCTATCTACACTTCTTCCTTTCCACCCCTTCTACAGTCCTTCCTTTTGACCTCCTCTACACTTCCCTCCCCACCACCTCTACACTTCTCCCTTTCTACTCCCTCTACACTCCTTCCTGCGAACACCCTCTACACTTCCCATTCCACCACCTCCACACTCATTCCATCTTATTCCTTCTATACTCCTTCCTGCTAACACCATCTACACTTCCCTTTCCACCCCCTCTACACTCCTTCCATTGTACCCGCTCAATAGTCCTTCCTTTCAAACCCCTCTACAACTCCTTTTCCACCTCCTCTATAATCATTCCTTTCTACTCCCTCTACACTCCTTCCTGCGAACACCCTCTACACTTCCCTTTCCACCACCTCTACACTGCTTCCTTTCTACCCTCTCCACTATCGTTCCTTTCCATCCCATCTACACTCCTTCCTTACCATCCCTTCTACAGTCCTTCCTTTTGACCTCCTCTACACCTCTATCTTTCCACCCCCTCTACACTCCTTTTCTACTCACTCAACAGCCCTTCCTTTCTACACCCTCTACAACTCCCTTTCCACCTCCTCTACACTCCTTCCTTTCTACTCCCGCTACAATCCTGTCTGAAAACACCCTCTACACTTCCCTTTCCACCTCCTCTACACTCCTTCCTTTGTACCCGCTCAATAGTCCTTCCTTTCAAACCCCTCTACAACTCCCTTTCCACCTCCTCTACACTTCTTCCTTTCTAGCGTTTCCACTATCCTTCCTTTCCACCCCATCTACACTCCTTCCTTTCCACCCCTTCTACAGTCCTTCCTTTTGACCTCCTCTACACTTCCCTCTCCACCACCTCTACACTTCTTCCTTTCTACTCCCTCTACATTCCTTCCTTTCTACCCCCTCTACAAATCCGTTTCCACCTCCTCTACACTCCTTCCTTTCTACTCCCGCTACAATCCTTCCTTTCTACCTCCTCTACACTCCTTCCTTTACACTCCCGCTACAATCCTTTCCGAAAACCCACCTCTACACTTCCCTTTCCACTATCCTTCCTTTCCACTCCATCTACACTCCTTCCTTTCCACCCCTTCTACAGTCCTTCCTTTTGACCTCCTCTACACTTCCCTTTCCACCACCTCCACGCTCATTCCTTTCTCCTTTCTACGCCTTCAAACTCCTTCCTGCCAACAACCTCTACACTTCCCTTTCCACACCCTCTACACTGTTTCCTTTCTCCTGGTTCAATAGTCCTTCCTTTCAAACCCCTCTACAATTCCCTTTCCACCTCCTCTACAATCCTTCCTTTATACTCCCTCTACACTCTTTCCTGACAACACCCTCTAAACTTCCCTTTCGACCCCCTCTACACTCCTTCCTTTCTACCTGCTCAACAGTCCTCCCTTTCTGCTCCCTCTACACTTCCCTTTCCACCACCTCCACACTCATTCCTTTCTACTCCCTCTACACTCCTCCCTGCCAACACCATCTCCACTACCCTTTCCACCGCCTCTACACTCCTTCCATTCTACCCGCTCAATAGTCCTTCCTTTCAAACCCCTCTACAACTCCCTTTCCACCTCCTCTATAATCCTTTCTTTCTACTCCCTCTACACTCCTTCCTGCGAACACCCTCTACACTTCCCTTTCCACCCCCTCTACACTTCTTCCTTTTTAGCGTTTCCACTATCCTTCCTTTCCACTCCATCTACACTCCTTCCTTTCTACCCCTTCTACAATCCTTTCTTTGGACATCCTCTACACTTACCTTTCCACCACCTCTACACTCCTTCCCTTCTACTCCCTCTACACTCCTTCCTGCCAACACCCTCTACACTTCCCTTTCCACCCCCTCTTCACTGCTTCCTTTCTACCCTCTCCACCATCCTTTCTTTCCACCCCATGTACACTCCTTCCTTTCCACCCCTTCTACAGTCTTTGACCTCCTCTACACTTCCCTCTCCACCACCTCTACACTTTTTCCTTTCTACTCCGTCTACACTCCTTCCTACCAACACCCTCTACACTTCACTTTCCATCCCCTCTTCACTGCTTCCTTTTTACCCTCTCCACTATCCTTTCTTTCCACTCCATGTACACTCTCTTCATTTCCACCCATTCTACAGTCCTTGCTTTTGACCTCCTCTACACTTTCCTCTCCACCACCACTACACTTCTTCCTTTCTACTCCCTCTACACTCCTTCCTTTCTACCTACTGAACAGTCCTTCCTTTCTACCCCCTCTACAAATCAGTTTCCACCTCCTCTACACTCCTTCCTTTCTACTTCCGCTACAATCCTTTCCGAAAACCCACCTCTACACTTCCCTTTCCACCCCCTCTACACTTCTTCATTTCTAGCGTTTCCACTATCCTTCCTTTCCACTCTATCTACACTCCTTCCTTTCCACCCCTTCTACAGTCCTTCCTTTTGAACTCTACACTTCCCTTTCCACCACCGCTACACTGCTTCCTTTCTACCATCTCCACTATCCTTCCTTTCCACCACATCTACACTCCTTCCTTTCCACCCTTTCTACAGTCCTTCCTTTTGACCTCCTGTACACTTCCCATTCCATCACCTCTACACTCCTTCCTTTCTATTCCCTCTACACTCCTTCCTGACAACACCCTCTAAACTTCCCTTTCCAACCCCTATACACTCCTTCCCTTCTACCCCCTCTACAACTCCCTCTCCACCTCCTCTACACTCCTTCCTTTCCACTCCCGCTACAATCCTTTCCGAAAACACCCTCTACAGTTCCTTTTCCACCCCCTCTACACTTCTTCCTTTCTAACGTTTCCATTGTCCTTTCTTTCCACTCCATCTACACTCCTTCCTTTCCACCCCTTCTACAGTCATTCCTTTTCACCTCCTCTACACTTCCCTTTCCACCACCTCCACACACATTCCTTTCTCCTTTCTACGCCTTCTACACTCCTTTCTGCCAACAACCTCTACACTTCCCTTTCCACACCCTCTACACTGGTTCCTTTCTACCGGCTCAATAGTCCTTCCTTTCAAACCCCTCTACAACTCCCTTTCCACCTCCTCTACAATCCTTCCTTTATACTCCCTCTACACTCTTTCCTGACAACACCCTCCAAAACTTCCCTTTCGACCCCCTCTACACTCCTTCCTTTCTACCTGCTCAACAGTCCTTCCTTTCTACCCCCTCTACACTTCCTATTCCACCACCTCCACACTCATTCCTTTCTACTCCCTCTACACTCCTTCCTGCCAAAACCCTCTACACTTCCTTTTCCACCACCTCTACACTGCTTCCTTTATACCCTCTCCACTATCCTTCCTTTCCACTCCATCTACACTCCTTCCTTTCCACCCCTTCAACAGTCCTTTCTTGGGACAACCTCTACACTTACCTTTCCAGCACCTCTACACACCTTCCTTTCTACTCCCTCTACACTCCTTCCTGCCAACACCCTCTACACTTCCCATTCCATCCTCTCATCAGTGTTTCCTTTCTACCCTCTCCACAATCCTTTCTTTCCACCCCATGTACACTCCTTCCTTTCCACCCCTTCTACAGTCCTTCCTTCTGACCTCCTCTACATTTCCCTTTCCACCACCTCCACACTCATTCCTTTCTACTCTCTCTATACTCTTTCCTGCCAACACCCTCTACACTTCCTTTCCCACCACCTCTACACTGCTTCCTTTCTACCCTCTCCACTATCCTTCCTTTCCACTCCATCTACACTCCTTCCTTTCCACCCCTTCTACAATCCTTCCATTAGACATCCTCTACACTTACCTTTCCACCACCTCTACACTTCTTCCTTTCTAATCCCTCTACACTCCTTCCTGCGATCACCCTCTACACTTCCCTTTCCACCTCCACTACACTGCTTCCTTTCTACCCACTCAACTGTCCTTTCTTTCTACCTCCTCTACAACTCCCTTTCCAACACCTCTACATTTCTTCCTTTCTACGCCTTCTACACTCCTTCCTGCCAACAACCTCTACACTTCCCTTTCCACACCCTCTACACTCCTTCCTTTCTACCCGCTCAATAGTCCTTCCTTTCAAACTCCTGTACAACTCCCTTTCCACCTCCTCTACAATCCTTCCTTTATACTCCTTCTACACCCCTTCTTGACAACACCCTCTCAACTTGCCTTTCCACCCGCTCTACACTCCCTCCTTTATACCTGCTCAACAGTCCTTCTTTTCTACCCCCTCTACACTTCCCTTTCCACAACCTCCACACTCATTCCATTCTACTCCCTCTACACTCCTTCCTGCCAACACCATCTGCACTACCCTTTCCACCGCCTGTACACTCCTTCCTTTCTACCCGCTCAATAGTCCTTCCTTTCAAACTCCTGTACAACTCCCTTTCCACCTCCTCTACAATCCTTCCTTTATACTCCTTCTACACCCCTTCTTGACAACACCCTCTCAACTTGCTTTTCCACCCGCTCTACACTCCCTCCTTTCTACCTGCTCAACAGTCCTTCCTTTCTACCCCCTCTACACTTCCCTTTCCACCACCTCTACCCTCCTTCCGGTTTTTTCCTTAAAAATCCCTTTTACTAAATCCCTTCCTGCCCAACAAACCCTTTTTAACCAAATTTTCCTTTTTCCAAAAAAACCCCCCTCTACACCCCCGCCCCCCTTCCCTTTTTTTTTTCCCCCCCACCCTTTCCCACCCCCTTTCCTTCCTTTTTTCCCCCCCCATGTACACTCCTTCCCTTTTCCCCCTTTTTCCCCCCCTTTTTACCCTTCCCTTTTTACCCTTTCTACACTTCCCCCTCCCCCAAGTTTTTAAACTTCTTCCCTTTTTACTCCCTAACACTCCTTCCTTTTTTACCCCCCCGAACAATCCTTCCTTTCCACCCTTTTTACAGTCCCTTTCCTTTTTACCCCTCTACATTTCCCCTTTTCCCCCACCTCCACACTCATTCCTTTCTTTCTTCCTTACACACCTTTTCCTTTCCAAACCCTTAAAACTTCCCTTTTTCAAAAACCTTACCCCTGCTTCCTTTCAACCCTCTACACTATCCTTCCTTTCCACTCCATCTGCACTCCTTCCTTTCCACCCTTTCTACAGTCCTTCCTTTGGGCCTCCTCTACACTTCCCTTTCCACTAACTCTACACTCCTTCCTTTCTACTCCCTCTACACTCCTTCCTCCCAACACCCTCTACACTTCCCATTCCACCCCCTCATTGCTTCCTTTCTACCATCTCCACTATCCTTCCTTTCCACCCCATCTACAGTCCTTTCTTTTGACCTCCTCTACACTTCCCTCTCCACCACCTCTACACTTCTTCCTTTCTAATCCCTCTACACTCCGTCCTGCGATCACCATCTACACTTCCCTTTCCACCTCCACTACACTGCTTCCTTTCTACCCACTCAACTGTCCTTCCTTTCTACCCCCTCTACAACTCTCTTTCCAACACCTCTATACTCCTTCCTTTCTACGCCTTCTACACTCCTTCCTGCCAACAACCTCTACACTTCCCTTCCACACCCTCTACACTCCTTCCTTTCTACCCGCTCAATAGTCCTTCCTTTCAAACTCCTCTACAACTCCCTTTCCACCTCCTCTATAATCATTCCTTTCTACTCCCTCTACACTCCTTCCTGCGAACACCCTCTACACTTCCCTTTCCCCACCTCTACACTGCTTCCTTTTACCCTCTCCACTATCGTTCCTTTCCATCCCATCTACACTCCTTCCTTACCATCCCTTCTACAGTCCTTCCTTTTGAACCTCCTCTACACCTCTATCTTTCCACCCCTCTATCACTCCTTTTCTACTCACGTCAACAGCCCTTCCGTTCTACACCCTCTACAACTCCCTTTCCCACCTCCTCTACACTCCTTCCTTTCTACTCCCGCTACAATCCTGTCTGAAAAACACCCTCTACACTTCCCTTTCCACCTCCTCTACACTCCTTCCTTTGTACCCCGCTCAATAGTCCTTCCTTTCAAACCCCTCTACAACTCCCTTTCCACCTCCTCTACACTTCTTCCTTTCTAGCGTTTCCACTATCCTTCCTTTCCACCCATCTACACTCCTTCCTTTCCACCCCTTCTACAGTCCTTCCTTTGACCTCCTCTACACTTCCCTCTCCACCACCTCTACACTTCTTCCTTTCTACTCCCTCTACATTCCTTCCTTTCTACCCCCCTCTACAAATCCGTTTCCACCTCCTCTACACTCCTTCCTTTCTACTCCCGCTACAATCCTTCCTTTCTACTCCTCTACACTCCTTCCTTTCACTCCCGCTACATTCCTTTCCGAAAACCCACCTCTACACTTCCTTTCCACTATCCTTCCTTTCCACTCCATCTACACTCCTTCCTTTCCACCCCTTCTACAGTCCTTCCTTTTGACCTCCTCGTACACTTCCCTTTCCACCACCTCCACGCTCATTCCTTTCTCCTTTCTACGCCTTCAAACTCCTTCCTGCCAACAACCTCTACACTTCCCTTTCCACACCCTCTACACTGTTTCCTTTCTCCTGGTTCAATAGTCCCTTCCTTTCAAACCGCTCTACAATTCCCTTTCCACCTCCTCTACAATCCTTCCTTTATACTCCCTCTACACTCTTTCCTGACAAACACCCTCTAAACATCCTTTCGACCCCCTCTACACTCCTTCCTTTCTACCTGCTCAACAGTCCTCCTTTTCTGCTCCCTCTACACTTCCCTTTCCACCACCTCCACACTCATTCCTTTCTACTCCCTCTACACTCCTCCCTGCCAACACCATCTCCACTACCCTTTCCACCGCCTCTACGCTCCTTCCATTCTACCCGCTCAATAGTCCTTCCTTTCAAACCCCTCTACAACTCCCTTTCCACCTCCTCTATAATCCTTTCTTTCTACTCCCCTCTACACTCCTTCCTGCGAACACCCTCTACACTTCCCTTTCCACCCCCTCTACACTTCTTCCTTTCTACCCTCTCCACTATCCTTCCTTTCCACTCCATCTACACTCCTTCCTTTCTACCCCTTCTACAGTCCTTTCTTTGGACATCCTCTACACTTACCTTTCCACCACCTCTACACACCTTCCTTTCTACTCCCTCTACACTCCTTCCTGCCAACACCCTCTACACTTCCCTTTCCTCCACCTCTTCACTGCTTCCTTTCTACCCTCTCCACTATCCTTTCTTTCCACCCCATGTACACTCCTTCCTTTCCACCCCTTCTACAGTCTTTTGACTTCCTCTACACTTCCCTCTCCACCACCTCTACACTTCTTCCTTTCTACTCCGTCTACACTCCTTCCTCCGATCACCTTCTACACTTCCCTTTTCACCTCCTCTACACTGCTTCCTTTTTACCCTCTCCACTATCCTTTCTTTCCACTCCATGTACACTCCTTCATTTCCACCCATTCTACAGGTCCTTGCTTTGACCTCCTCTACACTTTCCTCTCCACCACCACTACACTTCTTCCTTTCTACTCCCCTCTACACTCCTTCCTTTTACCTACTGAACAGTCCTTCCTTTCTACCCCCTCTACAAATCAGTTTCCACCTCCTCTACACTCCTTCCTTTCTACTTTTCCGCTACAATCCTTTCCGAAAACCCACCTCTACACTTCCCTTTCCACCCCCTCTACACTTCTTCATTCTAGCGTTTTCCACTATCCTTCCTTTCCTACTCTATCTACACTCTTCCTTTCCACCCCTTCTACAGTCCTTCCTTTTGAACTCTACACTTCCCTTTCCACCACCGCTACCACTGCTTCCTTTCTAACCATCTCCACTATCCTTCCTTTCCACCACATCTACACTCCTTCCTTTCCACCCTTTCTACAGTCCTTCCTTTTGACCTCCTGTACACTTCCCATTCCATCACCTCTACACTCCTTCCTTTCTATTCCCTCTACACTCCTTCCTGACAACACCCTCTAAACTTCCCTTTCCAACCCCTATACACTCCTTCCCTTCTACCCCCTCTACAACTCCCTCTCCACCTCCTCTACACTCCTTCCTTTCCACTCCCGCTACAATCCTTTCCGAAAACACCCCTCTACAGTTCCTTTTCCACCCCCTCTACACTTCTTCCTTTCTAACGTTTCCATTGTCCTTCCTTTCCACTCCATCTACACTCCTTCCTTTCCACCCCTTCTACAGTCGTTCCTTTTGACCTCTACACTTCCCTTTCCACCACCTCCACACTCATTCCTTTCTCCTTTCTACGCCTTCTACACTCCTTTCTGCCAACAACCTCTACACTTCCCTTTCCACACCCTCTACACTGCTTCCTTTCTACCGGCTCAATAGTCCTTCCTTTCAAACCCCTCTACAACTCCCTTTCCACCTCCTCTACAATCCTTCCTTTATACTCCCTCTACACTCTTTCCTGACAACACCCTCTAAACTTCCCTTTCGACCCCCTCTACACTCCTTCCTTTCTACCTGCTCAACAGTCCTTCCTTTCTACCCCCTCTACACTTCCCTTTCCACCACCTCCACACTCATTCCTTTCTACTCCCTCTACACTCCTTCCTGCCAACACCCTCTACACTTCCTTTTCCACCACCTCTACACTGCTTCCTTTCTACCCTCTCCACTATCCTTCCTTTCCACTCCATCTACACTCCTTCCTTTCCACCCCTTCTACAGTCCTTTCTTTGGACATCCTCTACACTTACCTTTCCAGCACCTCTACACACCTTCCTTTCTACTCCCTCTACACTCCTTCCTGCCCAAACACCCTCTACACTTCCCATTCCATCCTCTCATCAGTGTTTCCTTTCTACCCTCTCCACAATCCTTTCTTTCCACCCCATGTACACTCCGTCCTTTCCACCCCTCTACAGTCCTTCCTTCTGACCTCCTCTACATTTCCCTTTCCACCACCTCCACACTCATTCCTTTCTACTCTCTCTATACTCTTTCCTGCCAACACCCTCTACACCTTCCTTTCCCACCACCTCCACACTGCTTCCTTTCTACCCTCTCCACTATCCTTCCTTTCCACTCTCCATCTACACTCCTTCCTTTCCACCCCTTCTACAATCCTTCCATTAGACATCCTCTACACTTACCTTTCCACCACCTCTACACTTCTTCATTCTAATCCTCTACACTCCTTCCTGCGATCACCCTCTACACTTCCTTTCCACCTCCACTACACTGCTTCCTTTCTACCCACTCAACTGTCCTTTCTTTCTACCTCCTCTACAACTCCTTTCCAACACTCTACATTTCTTCCTTTCTACGGCCTTCTACACTCCTTCCTGCCAACAACTCTTACACTCCCTTTCCACACCTCTACACTCCTTCCTTTCTACCCGCTCAATAGTCCTTCCTTTCAAACTCCTGTACAACTCCTTTTCCACCTCCTCTACAATCCTTCCTTTATACTCCTTCACACCCCTTCTTGACAACACCCTCTCACTTGCCTTCACCCGCTCTACACTCCCTCCTTTATACCTGCTCAACAGTCCTTCTTTTCTACCCCCTCTACACTTCCCTTTCCACAACCTCCACACTCATTCCATTCTACTCCCTCTACACTCCTTCCTGCCAACACCATCTGCACTACCCTTTCCACCGCCTGTACACTCCTTCCTTTCTACCCGCTCAATAGTCCTTCCTTTCAAACTCCTGTACAACTCCCTTTCCACCTCCTCTACAATCCTTCCTTTATACTCCTTCTACACCCCTTCTTGACAACACCCTCTCAACTTGCTTTTCCACCCGCTCTACACTCCCTCCTTTCTACCTGCTCAACAGTCCTTCCTTTCTACCCCCTCTACACTTCCCTTTCCACCACCTCTACACTCCTTCCGTTCTACTCCCTCTACACTCCTTCCTGCCAACACCCTCTACACTTCCCTTTCCACCACCTCTACACTGCTTCCTTTCTACCCTCTCCACTACCTTTTTCCTTTTCCCCCCCCCATGTACCTCCTTTCCTTTTTCCTCCTTTTTTCCCCCCCTTTAAGCCCCTTTCCCTTTTTACCTTCTCTTACCTTCCCCCTCCACCACGTCCCAAATTCTTCCCTTTTCAAACCCCCTTTTCACTCCCCTTTTTTTCTAAACCCCCTGAACAATCCCTTTCCCTTTTCCCCCCCGTTCTAATCCTTCCTTTTCACCTCCTCTACACTTTTCCCCTTTTCCCCCACCCTCCCCCCTTCCTTTTACTTCCTTTTTCACAACCCTTCCTCCAACAAACCCCCTAAAACTTCCTTTTTTACAACCCTTTCAAAGCTTCCTTTTAAAACCCCCTACACTACCTTCCTTTTCCCCTCCATTGCATCCTTCCTTTCCACCCTTTCTTACAGTCCTTCCCTTTGGGGCCCCCTTTTTCCCCCCCTTTCCACTTTAATTAAAAATCCTTTTTTTTTCTCCCCTTTCACCCTTCCCCCCAACACCCCTTTCCTTCCCATTCCACCCCCCCAAAGGGTTCCTTTTTTACCAAACTCCACTATCCTTCCTTTCCACCCCCTCTACATCCTTTCTTTTTACCTCCTCTACACTTCCCCCTCCACCACCTTTTACACCCTTTTTCCTTTCTAATCCCCTTTCCCCCGTCCCGCGATTTACATCTTTTTTTTCCCTTTTTACCTCCATACAATGGGTTCCCCTTTTTACCACTCAACTGTCCTTCCTTTCCCCCCCTCCTTTCAATCTCTTTCCAAAACCTCTATACCCCCCTTCCCCTTTTTCCCCTTCTCAAATCCCTTTCCCGCCAACAAACTTACACTTCCCTTTTCCAACCCCCCCCACACTCCTTTCCTTTTACCCCTCAAAAGTTTCCTTCCCTTTTTAAAACCCCCCTAACAACCCCTTTTTCCCCCTCCTTAAATCCTTCCTTTTACTCCCTCTACACTCCTTTCCCCGGGCCAAAACCCCCCAAACTTCCCCTTTTCCAAACCCCTCTACACTCCTTTTTTTTACCCCCCCAAAAATTTTTTTTCCCCCACCCATCTACACCCTTTACCCCCCTTTTACGCCTTCCCCTTTCCCCGCTCTGTCTATCTTTTCCCCCCTCATCTTCACTTCCTTTCCACCACCCTAAAACCCCCTTTTTTTCACCCTCTCCAAATTCCCCTTTTTCCAACCCCTCTACCCCCCTTTCCCTTTTTACCCCCTAAATCCCCTTCCCGCAAAAAACCCCCCTACAAATTTCCCCTTTCCCCTCCTTTTACACTCCTTTTCCCTTTTACCCCCTCTACCAAACCCTTTTAAAACCCCTTCCCTTTCCCCCTTTCCCCCACTCCCCACACTTCTTCCCTTTTAACCCCCCCCCATTTTCCTTTTTTTTCCACCCCATCTACTCCTTCCTTTCCACCCCTTTACATCCTTCCTTTGGGGCCTCCCACCCCTTCCTTTCCACCACCCCTACACTTCCCTTCCCTTTTACTCCCTCCCACATTTCCTTTTCCTTTTTCCCCAAAACCCCCCCTCCAAATTTCCTTTCCCCCCCTCTTCATCCCTTCCCTTTTTACCCCCCAAACCCTTCCTTTTCCCCCTTACAAATCCTTTCCCTTTTTACCCCCTTCAAAAACCCTTTTGAAAAACCCCCTCTACACTTCCCTTTTTCCACCACCTTTTTAACCTTTCCCTTCCCTTTTTTACCCCCTAAAACCCCTTTCCCTTTTTCCCCCTCTTTAAAAAAAACCCCTTTTTTTCCCCTTTCCCCCCCTCCCCTCCTTTTTACCCCCGCCCTTTCCCCCTTTTTCCCCCTCACCATCCATTTCCACCCCTTAAAATTTTCCTTTCCCCATTCCCCCTTTTTAAAATCCTTTTTTACCTCCTCTACAACCCCTTTCCCCCCCAAAACTTTTCCACCAACCCCCTAAACTTCCCTTTCACCCCCCCCTACAAATCCCTTTTTCTAAACCCCTAACAGTTTCCCCTTTTTCCCCCTCTACAAATTTTTTTCCCCCCCTTAAATCCTTTCTACTTCCCTACATCCTTTCCCGAAAAACCCCCTCCCACTTCCCTTTCCCCCCCCTCTACCTTTTCCCTTCTACCCCTTTTAATATCCTTCCTTTTCCCCAAAACCCCCCCCCACAAAACCCTTTCCACCCCTTTTTAAAAACCTTCCCTTTTACTTCCCCCCACTTTTTTCCCCCAAAACCCCTCCACACCCTTTCCCTTTCCCCCCTTTTTACCTTCTTCCTTTTTTGCCCAAACCCCAACCTTCCCTTTTCCCCCCCTCTTTCACCCCCTTTTCCCTTTTTACCCCCCTAACCCTCCTTTTTTTCAAACCCCCTACACTTCCTTTTCCCCCCACCTCCAACCATTCCCTTTTTACCCCCCCTACACTCCTTCCGCCAACAAACCCCTACACTTCCCTTTTTCCCCCCCCCACACTGCTTCCTTTTTTACCCCCCTCCAACCAACCCCTTTTTTTTTCCCCCCCATTACACTCCTTCCTTTCCCCCCTTTACAGTCCTTTTTTACCTCCTCTACACTTCCCCTTTTCCCCCAAACCTTCCCCACCTTTTTTTTTCTACTCCCTCCTTTACCCCTCCCTTTCCCCCAAACACCCTCTAAAACTTCCCTTTCCTCACCCCCTTTTACTGCTTTCCCTTTTTTCCCTCTCCACTATCCTTTTTTTCCACCCCATGACCTCCTTTCCTTTTCCCCCCTTTTCAGTTTTTTTTTGGGCCTTTCCCCACACTTCCCCCTCCACCACCCCTCACTTTTTCCTTTCTACCCCCCCTATCCCTTTCCTTTTCCCCGCGTTTCCTTTTTCCCCAAAAATTTTTCCCCCCTTTCACCCTTTCCCTTAACTTGCTTCCTTTCCAAAACCCCAACCCCTTCCCTTCCCTTTTTACCCCCTCTACAAATTTTTCCCTTTTCCTTTCCTTTTCCCCCTTTTCACTCCTTTTTCCACCCCTTCCCACATCCTTCCAAAAAACCCTACACTTCCCTTTTTCCCCACCCCACACTGCTTTCCTTTTTACCCTCTCCCTTTCCTTCCTTTCCCCCCCTTCCCCTCCTTCCCTTTCCCCCCCTTTTACAGTCCCTTTCCCTTTTTACCCCCTCCTTACACTTTTTTATTCCACCCCCTCTACAAATCCTTCCTTTCTACCCTTCTTTCACTCCTTTCCCGCCCAAAAACCCCCTTTAACTTCCCTTTCCCAACCCCTTATTTTTCCCCCCGTCCCTTCCTTTTTTCCCCCCCTACAACTCCCTTTCCACCCCTCCCAACCCCCTTTTTTAAATCCCCCCAACCCCTCCTTTCCGAAAACACCCTCAAAGTTCCTTTACCCCCCCTTTTCACTCTTCCTTTTAACCGTAACCCGTCCCTTTTTTTTTTCCCCCTCTAACTCCCCTTTTCCCCCCCTTTTACATCATTCCTTTTTTCCCCCCTCTACACCCCTTTCCCCCCCAAAACCCCACAACCTTTCCTTTTCACCCTTTACACCTTTCCCTTTTTAAAAACCCCCTCACTTTCCCCTTTCCCCCCCTTTCACATTTCCTTTTTTACCCCTTCAAAATCCCTTCCCTTTTAAAAACCCCCTTTCAATTCCCTTTTCCTCCCCTCTACAATCCCCTTTTACTCCCTTTTAAAACTCCTTTTCCCGAAAAAACACCCCCAAAATTCCTTTCCAACCCCCCCTTTTCACTCCTTCCTTTCTACCCGCTCCAAAAAACCCTTTCCCTTTTTAACCCCTCTCAAATTCCCCTTTTCCCCCCCTCCACACTCCTTTCCCCTTTTAATTCCCTTTCAATCCTTTTCCAAAAACCCTCTAAAAATTCCCCCCTTCCCCCCCTCCCACACTTCTTCCTTTTTCCCCCCCCCAAATTTCCCTTTTCCCTTTCCCCTCCATTTTTACACTCCTTCCTTTCCACCCCTTAAAAGTCCTTCTTTTGGGCCCTTACATTCCCCTTTCCCCCCCTACACACCTTCCTTTCTCTTTCCTTCCGCCTTCTCCCCTTCCCTTTCCTCCCCCCAAACCCCAACCCCTCCCCTTTCCTTTTTTCCCCCCCACCTTTACCCCTTTCCTTTTTTACCCCTTTTAAGTCCTTTCCTTTTTAAAACCCCTCTACAATTTTCCCCTTTTCCCCCCCTCCACCAATCCTTCCCTTTTACCCCCTCTACCCCTTTCCTGCCACACCCCCTAAACAACCTTTTTTTCCCCCCCTCCCCCCCCCTTTCCTTTTCTACCCCCGCCCCTCCTTGTTTTCCTTCCCCCTTTCCTTTACCCCTTTTTACAAACCCCCTTCCCTTACACACCTTTTCCCCCACCCCATTTTTCCCTTTTAATTTCCCCCTACAACCTTTCCCCCTGCCAACCCCTCTACACTTTTTCCTTTTTCCCCCCCCTAAACCTTCCCTTTAATAAACTCTTTCCCTTTCCCTCCTTCAAAACCCTTCCCACACCCCCCTTTCCCTTTTTACCCCTTCCAAAATCCCTTTTTTAAAAACCCTACACTTCCCCTTTTTCCCCCCTCTTTACCCTTCCCTTTTTTAATCCTTCCTTTTTTCTCCTGCCAACCCCTTTAAATTTCCCTTCCTTCCTTTATACTCCTTTCACCCCCTTTTTCAAACCCCCTTTCCTTTTTCCCTTTTCCCCCCCTTACATTTCCCCCCCCTTTTAAACCTTTTAAAAGTCCTTTTCTACCCCCTCTACAAATTCCCTTTCCAAACCCCCCCCACACTAATTTCCTTTTTAAATCCCTCTAACTCCTTTCCGCCAAAAACCCCCTCACTACCCCTTTTTTTTCCCCTTACAATCCTTCCTTTCACCCCTCCAATATCCTTCCCTTTTAAAACCCCCTGACAAATCCCCCTTCTTTCCACCCTTCTACAATCCTTTCCCTTTAAACTCCTTTTACACCCCTTCCCCTCAACCCCCCCTAACTTTTTTTTTCCACCCCTCTACACCCCCCCTTTTTTACCCCCTAACAGTCCTTCCTTTTCTAACCCCCCCCTAAAACTTTTCCCCCTTTACACCCCTTCCTTCCCCAATTTCCCCTTACATTTCCTTTTCCAAACCCCACCCTTTTCCTTTCCACCCCTCTACCTTTTCCTTTTTACCTTTCCACATCCTTCCTTTCCACCCCCAAATTTCACTTTCCTTTCCACCCCCTTTCTAAAAGCCCTCCTTTTGAACCCCTTTTACATTTTCCCCCTTTTCCCCCACCAAACCTTCCTTCCTTTTCCCACCCCCCCTAAACTCCTTTTTCCCCCCAAACCCCCTAAAAACCTTCCTTTCCCACCCTTTTACATCCTTCCCTTTTTTACCCCTCAATTTCCCCTTTCCCCCAAATCCCCTCTTTTTCCTTTTTTCCCTTCCACCCCCTCCCAAACCCCCCACTTCCTTTTTACCCTCTCACTCTTCCTTTAAAAACCCCCTAAAATTTCCCCTTTTACCCTTCCCGCAAATCCTTCCTTTCCACCCCCAACAGTCCCTTCCCTTTTTCCCCTTTTAAAATTCCCTTTCCCCCAAACCCCAAAAACTCCCCCCCTTTTTTTCCCCCCTACACCCTTTCCCCCAAACCCTCTACCTTCCCCTTTTTACCCAACCCCCCCTTTCTTCCTTTCTAAACCCCCCCCCCTTCCTTCCTTTCCCCCCCTCCCTCCCTTTTTTTACCCCCTTCCTTTCTCCCCCCTTTTACATTTTCCCTTTTTTTTTACATTTAACCAATTTCCTTTCCCCCAAACCCCCCTACAAAAACCCTTTTTTCCCCCAAATTTCCTTTTTTTCCCTTTTTCCCCCTCCCCCAAACCCCTTTACACCCCTTCCCTTTTCCCCCACCTTTTCACTCCCTTTCCTTTAACCCTCTCCCCTTTTCCCCTTTTTCCAAACCCCCCCACACTCCCCTTTCCCTTTCCCCCCCTAAAGTCCCTTTTAAAATTTCCCTACAAATCCCTTTCCCACCCTACAATCCTTTCCCTTTTACTTTTTCTACACTTTCCTGCAACCCCTTTTAACTTCCCTTTTCCCCCCCTCTACAAATTTCCTTCTACCCCAACGTCCTTTTCCCTTTTTCCCCCCCCTACAAATTTCCCCCTTCCCCCCCCCTTAAACCCCTTTCCCTTTTCCCCCTCCCTTTTACAAATCCTTCCCGCCAAAAACCTCTACACTTTTCCCTTTTTACCCCTTACACTGCTTCCTTTTTACCCCTCCCCCAACCTTCCTTTCCCACCCCTTTAAAATCCTTCCTTTCCACCCCCCCACAGTCCTTCCCCCTTTACCCCCTCTACAAATTCCCTTTTCCAAAAAAAACCCCCCCTTCACTCCTTCCTTTTTTAAAACCCCCCTACAAAATTTCTCCAAAAAAACCCCCCCTTCCTTTTCACCCCCTCTACACTGCTTCCCTTTTCTTCCCCCTCCTTTATCCTTTTCCCTTTCCCCCTCCATTTTAAACTCCTTCCTTTTTCCCCTTTTCAGTCCCTTTTCCTTTTTGGCCCCCTCTCACTTTCCCTTTTCCCCCACCTCTACACTCCTTCCCTTTCTACCCCTCTTCAAATCCTTCCTGCCAAAAAACCCCTCTTTAAAATTCCCTTTCCTCCCCTCTTCACTCCCTTTTTTTTAAACCCCTCCAAAAACCCCCCCTTTCTTACCCCCTTACCAAATCCCCTTTTTCCCCCCCTTTTACACCCTTCCTTTTAATTCCCCTACAATTCCCCCCTTTTCCAAAAAACCCCCTAAAACCCTTTTTCCCCTTTTTACCCTTTTACATTCCCTTTCCCTTTTTACCCTTTTTTCGTCCTTCCTTTCCACCCCCCCTACAAAAAATTCCACCCCCTTTACACCCTTTCCCTTTTCCTTTCCCTACAATTCCCCTTTTTAAAACCCCCTCAACCTTCCCTTTCCACCCCCCCCCACACTTTTTCCCCAAACCTTTTCCCCTTCCCCTTCCCCACCTTTACACTGGTTTCCCTTTTTTTCCCCTTTAAAGTCCTTCCCTTTTACCCCCTACATTTCCCCTTTCCCCCCCTCCCAAAAATTTCCTTTTTTCCCCCTTTACCCTTAAACTCCCTTTTTTTAACAACCTCACAAAATTCCCCTTTTTCCCCCCTCTACACTCCTTCCCTTTTTAACCCGCTCAACAGTCCTTTTCCCTTTTTAACCCCTCTACCTCCTTCCACCACCTCCACACTCATTCCTTTCTTTCCCCCCCCTACACCCTGCCCGCAAAAAACCCCTACCTTCCTTTTCCACCACCCAAACTCTTTTTTACCCTTCCATATCCTTTCCCTTTTCCCTCCATCCCACATCCCTTCCCTTTTTCCCCTTTTAAAATCCTTTCTTTGGGGCAAAAATTTTTACACTTACCTTTTTCCCCCACCCCTAACACCTTCCTTTTTACTCCCCCTACATCCCCTTTCCCGCCAACACCCTCTACACTTCCCTTTTCCTCCCCCTTTTCCCGCTTCCCTTTTTACCCTTTTCCACTATCCTTTTTTCCACCCCATTACAATCCCTTTCCCTTCCCCCCCCTTTTACCGTTTTTTTTGAATTTCCCCAAAACTTCCCCCTCCCCCACCTCTCCCCTTTTTCCTTTTTACCCCTCTACCCCTCCCTTTCCTTTTACCTTTAACCCCCTCAATTTCCCTTTTTAACCCCCCGCCCCCTTTCAAAATCCGTTTTCCCCTCCTTTTTCACTCCTTTCTACTTCCCCTACATCCTTTCAAAAACCCTACACTTCCCTTTTAAAACCCCTCTTCCTTTTTCCTTTTTTACCCCCCCCCTATCCTTCCCCTTTTCCCCCCCAATAAAAACTCCTTCCTTTCCACCCCTTCTACAGTTTTTTTCCTTTTTTACCCCCTTTACACTTCCTTTCCACCACCCACCACCCCCTTTTTCCCTTTTTACCCTTTACACTCCTTTCCCGCCAACAAAACCCCTAACTTTCCCCTTTCCCCACCTCTACACCCAAAATTTTTTTACCGGGTCAATTTTCCTTTTCCCTTTTAAACCCCCCTACAACTCCCCTTTTCCCCCTCCTTCAAACCTTCCCTTTTTACTCCCCCACTTCCCTTTCCTGACAACACCCCCAAATTCCCTTTTGAACCCCCCCTTTCACTCCTTCCTTTTTACCTGCTTTAACAGTCCTTTTCCTTTTTACCCCCTTTTAACTTCCCCTTTTCCCCCACCCCCCACATCATTCCTTTTACCTTTTCACCCCTTCCTGCCCCAAAACCCCCCCTTTTTCCCTTTCCCTTTTCCCCCACCACACTGCTTCCTTTCTTCCCTTTTCTACTATCCTTCCCTTTTCCCCAACCACTACACCCTTCCTTTCCCCCCTTCTCAGTTTTCCTTTTTTTCCCCCCCTTTGGAAAATCTTCTACCACTTTAAAACCCCCTTTCCCCCCACCCCCTAAAACTTCCTTTCCTCCCCCCTTTCACCCCTTTCCTTTTCCCCCCGCCCCAAACCCCCCCCCTCTACAAATTTCCCTTTCCCTCCACCCTCTTTTAACCCCGGGTTCCTTTTTAACCCCTTTCCCCCCCACTTATCCTTTTCTTTCCTTCCCCCTTTGGGCCCCTCCCTTTCCCTTTTCCACCCCCTTTTCTGTTCCCTTTTTTTTTTTTTTTGGGCCTTTTCCCTACACTTTCCCCCTTTTCCCCCACCCCACACCTTCCTTTTTCCTTTTTACTCCTTTTACACTCCTTTCCGCAACAAACCTTTTACACTTCCCCTTTTTTTCCCCTCTACAAAATGTTCCTTTTTTACCCCTCAATGTCCTTTTCCTTTTTACCCCCTACAAATCCCTTTTCCCCCTCCTCTACAACCTTTTTACTCCCCCCTACCCTCCTTTTCCCGAAAAAAACCTCTAAAAATTTTCCCCTTTTTCCCCCTTTTCCTCCTTTCCTTTTTCCCCTCAAAAGTCCTTCTTTCCCCCCCATTTAAAACCCCCTCCCCTTCCTTTTCACCCCCCCCATTTTCCCTTTTGGAACCCCTCACCCTTCCCTTTTTCCCCCCCCTCTACACTCCTTTCCTTTTACCCTTCCACACCTCCTTTCCCCCCATTTCACCCTTTTCCCCCCCTTCCTTTTCACCCCCTCTACACTCCCTTTTAAACCCCCTTTAAAAACCTTCCTTTCTATTTCCCCTTTTACACCCCTTTCCCGCCCCCCCCCACCCCTTTCCCCACGCATTTTCCCTTTTGTTTTCCCATCCTTTTTGACCCCCTTCAATTTCCCCCCCTTTTACCCCCCTACACCCTTTCCCCTTTTCCCAAACCCCCCCTTCCCCCCCCAAACTCATTCCTTTCTACCCCTTACTCCCTTTCCGGCCAAAACCCCCCTCACTTCCTTTTAACCCCCCCTTCACTTTCCTTTTACCCCCCCACTATCCTTTCCCTTTTCCCCCCTTACACTCCCTTTTTTCAAACCCCCCTTTAAGTTTGCTTTTGCCTCCTCTAAACTTCCCCTTTCCCCCACCTCTTTCCCCTTTTTCCTTTTTAATCCCCCTACCTCCTTCCTTTCTACCCCTGAACAGTCCTTTCCCTTTCCCCAAACCCCCCTTTTCAAATCAGTTTCCCCTCCCTTTACCTCCTTCCTTTTTACTTCCCCTACAATCCCTTTTCCCAAAACCCCCCTTACTTTCCCCTTTCCCCCCTTACACTTTTTTTATTTCTTTGCGTTTCCACAATCCTCCTTTTTTCCACCCCCTTTCCCCCCCGTTCGTTCCTTTTTGACCCCCTTTTACCCTTCCCCTTTTCCCCCACCCCAAAACTCTTCCCTTTTTCCTTTTACGCCTTCTAAACTCCTTCTTCCAACAACCTTACCTTTTCCCCTTTTCCCACCCCTTACCCTTTCTTTTTTCAAACCGGGTCAATAGTCCTTCCTTTTTAAAAACCCCACAAAACCCCTTTTCCCCCTCCTCTACAAACCCTTTCCCTTTTTTTCTCCCTCTACACTCTTTTTCCCGACAACAACCCCCTTTAAAATTCCCTTTCAACCCCCTTCTGTCCCTTCCCTTTCTACCGCTCAAAAAGCTTTCCTTTCTACCCCTCTACACTTCCTTTCCACCCCCCTCCCCATCATTCCCTTTTTACTTCTCTACCTGACAACACCCTTTAATTCCTTTTCCACCATCTCTACACAGCTTCCTTTCCCCTTCCCCTATCCCTTTCCTTTCGCTCCTCTTTTCATCCCCCTTTCCCCCCTTTCGTCCCCTTTCCTTTGGACATCCTTAAAATTACC
Source organism: Babylonia areolata (assembly GCF_041734735.1). NCBI lineage: Eukaryota > Metazoa > Mollusca > Gastropoda > Neogastropoda > Buccinidae > Babylonia > Babylonia areolata. Next base: position 119,292 of record NW_027468365.1, on the reverse strand, counting down.
CTTCCCCCCCCTTACACTCATTCCTTTTTTACTCCCCCTCATCCTTCCTGCCAACACCCTCTACACTTCACTTTCCCCCCCTTTCATGCTTCCTTTTACCGTCGCCAATCCTTTCTTTCCACACAAGTACCTATCCTTTCCACCCCTTTTACAGTCCTTACTTTTGCGTCCTTACACTTCCCTCTCCCCCACCTCTACATCCTTCCTTTTTACCCATGAACAGTCTTCCCCCACCCCCCTGCAAAACCGTTTCCCCTCCCCTACACTCCTTTTTTCCTCCCCTTTCACACCTTTGCGAACAACTTTACAATTCCCTTTCCACCCCCTCTCGCTTCTTTCCCTTTTTTCCCCCTCCCCTATCCTTCCTTTCCACCCCCATCTACCCCTTTTCCCTTTCCCCCATTCTTCAGGCCTTCTTTTTAACTCCCCTTTCAATTCCGTCCCCACCTCACACTCCTTTACAATCCTTTTTTGGAAAACCCTTTACACTTCCCCTTTTTCCCCCCCCTGCACTGTTACCTTTTACCGTTTCCACTATCCTTCCTTTCCCCATCACACTCCTTCCTTTCCACAACTTCTACTGTCCTTCCTTTTGACCTTCTCTAAAACCCCCCTTTTCCACACCCATACTTCTTCCTTTCGTCTCTTACACTCTTCCCGCCAAAATTGTCTTAACTCTCCTTTTCAACCCCCCTCTCATCCCTTTCTTTCTACCCGCTCAACAATTATTCCTTTCTACCCTTGCAAAATTCCTTTTTCCCTTTCTCTGCTCCTACCCTTTTTGTACTCTCATCCTTCCTGTGAATATCTACACTTCCCTTTCCACCCCCCTTTACTCTCCTTCCTTTCTACTCCCTTACATTCTTTTTTCCAACACCCTCTTCACTTCCTTTCCACCCCCCCTAATGCTTTCCCTTTTTACCCTCTCCACTACCTTTTTCCACCCCATCTACACTCCTTCCTTTCCACCCCTTCTACAAAACCTTTTTTTGCCTCCCCTACACTTCCCTTTCCCCTAAAATTTACTATCCTTCCTTTCTAGTCCCTTACATCCTTCTGCCAACCCTCTACACTTCGCTTTCCATCCCCTCTATACTGCTTCCTTCTACCCCCCCCATTCCTCCTTTCCACCCCCTCACACTATTCCTTCCCCCCCTTCAATGTCCTTCCTTTTGACCCCTCTTTCACTTCCTTTCCACCCTCTACGATTCTTCCTTTCAAATTCCTGTACATACTTCCCCCAATCCCCTACACTTCCTTTTCCCCCCCCTTACCTCCCTTTCTACCAGCTAAATCTTCCTTTATACCCCCTCTACAACTCCCTTTCACCCCCTAAACACTCCTTTTTTACCCTCTACACTCCTTCCCGCCAAAACCTCTACATTCCATTTTTCCCCCCCCTTACTACTTCCTTTTACCTCTTCTATCCTTCCTTTTCCCCCCCATCAAAACTCCCTCCCTTTTTTACCCCATCAAAACTGCTTCCCTTCCACCCCCCTTTAAGTCCTTCCTTTTGACCTCCCCTTGGTTCCCTCTCCCCGGCACTACCCCTTTTTCCTTTCCTCCCTCTCCCCCCCTTCCCGTCAAAAACCCTCTTCACTTCCCTTTACCCCCTTGAAAGTTCCCTTCTACCCTCTCCATATTATTCCTTTTCGCCCCATTACACCCTTCCGTTCCAACTTTTACTGTCCCTTTTTGACCTCCTCTACATTCCCCTTTCCCCCACCTCTAACTCCCTTTCCTTCTACTCTACATCGTTCCTGCACACCCTTAACTCCCTATCCCCCTCTACACTCCTTTTTTACAA
>NW_027468365.1:97385-117385 GCF_041734735.1 Babylonia areolata | reverse complement strand
GGACAAATCATCTTTGAGCCCTCTCAATAATTTACTAATAATTCAAACATTAAACAATAACGCCATGACAAATTATTAATCAAATTCACAGAAAATCACTTAGCTTTTGTTCTGAAGCTTGCAGGTTGCCTGTAAAAACTGACCAGGTGATCTTAACACTTGGCGGATTCATTCAGCCCCACTACACGATTTCAAATGCTGCCCCCACCCAGCTCACAGTCAGGAAGGGTCCGCTAAGTGTTGCATAACTTCAACGGTCGATTTGTGCGCAGGTTTCGGCCGGTTTCTAGGTGTTTCTCGGCCCTCTCTGTCGGCCCTCTCTGTCATTCACTAATAATTCAATAATTAAACAATAACACGATGATAAATTATCGGTCAATCACACAGAAAAATCACTCTGTCCACAGAAAAGATAAGCGATTTTTCCGTGCATTCAACGGACAAATCATCTTTGAGCCCTCTCAATAATTTACTAATAATTCAAACATTAAACAATAACGCCATGACAAATTATTAATCAAATTCACAGAAAAATCACTTAGCTTTTGTTCTGAAGCTTGCAGGTTGCCTGTAAAAACTGACCAGGTGATCTTAACACTTGGCGGATTCATTCAGCCCCACTACACGATTTCAAATGCTGCCCCCACCCAGCTCACAGTCAGGAAGGGTCCGCTAAGTGTTGCATAACTTCAACGGTCGATTTGTGCGCGGTTTCGGCCGGTTTCTAGGTGTTTCTCGGCCCTCTCTGTCGGCCCTCTCTGTCATTCACTAATAATTCAATAATTAAACAATAACACGATGATAAATTATCGGTCAATCACACAGAAAAATCACTCTGTCCACAGAAAAGATAAGCGATTTTTCCGTGCATTCAACGGACAAATCATCTTTGAGCCCTCTCAATAATTTACTAATAATTCAAACATTAAACAATAACGCCATGACAAATTATTAATCAAATTCACAGAAAAATCACTTAGCTTTTGTTCTGAAGCTTGCAGGTTGCCTGTAAAAACTGACCAGGTGATCTTAACACTTGGCGGATTCATTCAGCCCCACTACACGATTTCAAATGCTGCCCCCACCCAGCTCACAGTCACGGAAGGGTCCGCTAAGTGTTGCATAACTTCAACGGTCGATTTGTGCGCGGTTTCGGCCGGTTTCTAGGTGTTTCTCGGCCCTCTCTGTCGGCCCTCTCTGTCATTCACTAATAATTCAATAATTAAACAATAACACGATGATAAATTATCGGTCAATCACACAGAAAAATCACTCTGTCCACAGAAAAGATAAGCGATTTTTCCGTGCATTCAACGGACAAATCATCTTTGAGCCCTCTCAATAATTTACTAATAATTCAAACATTAAACAATAACGCCATGACAAATTATTAATCAAATTCACAGAAAAATCACTTAGCTTTTGTTCTGAAGCTTGCAGGTTGCCTGTAAAAACTGACCAGGTGATCTTAACACTTGGCGGATTCATTCAGCCCCACTACACGATTTCAAATGCTGCCCCCACCCAGCTCACAGTCAGGAAGGGTCCGCTAAGTGTTGCATAACTTCAACGGTCGATTTGTGCGCGGTTTCGGCCGGTTTCTAGGTGTTTCTCGGCCCTCTCTGTCGGCCCTCTCTGTCATTCACTAATAATTCAATAATTAAACAATAACACGATGATAAATTATCGGTCAATCACACAGAAAAATCACTCTGTCCACAGAAAAGATAAGCGATTTTTCCGTGCATTCAACGGACAAATCATCTTTGAGCCCTCTCAATAATTTACTAATAATTCAAACATTAAACAATAACGCCATGACAAATTATTAATCAAATTCACAGAAAAATCACTTAGCTTTTGTTCTGAAGCTTGCAGGTTGCCTGTAAAAACTGACCAGGTGATCTTAACACTTGGCGGATTCATTCAGCCCCACTACACGATTTCAAATGCTGCCCCCACCCAGCTCACAGTCAGGAAGGGTCCGCTAAGTGTTGCATAACTTCAACGGTCGATTTGTGCGCGGTTTCGGCCGGTTTCTAGGTGTTTCTCGGCCCTCTCTGTCGGCCCTCTCTGTCATTCACTAATAATTCAATAATTAAACAATAACACGATGATAAATTATCGGTCAATCACACAGAAAAATCACTCTGTCCACAGAAAAGATAAGCGATTTTTCCGTGCATTCAACGGACAAATCATCTTTGAGCCCTCTCAATAATTTACTAATAATTCAAACATTAAACAATAACGCCATGACAAATTATTAATCAAATTCACAGAAAAATCACTTAGCTTTTGTTCTGAAGCTTGCAGGTTGCCTGTAAAAACTGACCAGGTGATCTTAACACTTGGCGGATTCATTCAGCCCCACTACACGATTTCAAATGCTGCCCCCACCCAGCTCACAGTCAGGAAGGGTCCGCTAAGTGTTGCATAACTTCAACGGTCGATTTGTGCGCGGTTTCGGCCTGGTTTCTAGGTGTTTCTCGGCCCTCTCTGTCGGCCCTCTCTGTCATTCACTAATAATTCAATAATTAAACAATAACACGATGATAAATTATCGGTCAATCACACAGAAAAATCACTCTGTCCACAGAAAAGATAAGCGATTTTTCCGTGCATTCAACGGACAAATCATCTTTGAGCCCTCTCAATAATTTACTAATAATTCAAACATTAAACAATAACGCCATGACAAATTATTAATCAAATTCACAGAAAAATCACTTAGCTTTTGTTCTGAAGCTTGCAGGTTGCCTGTAAAAACTGACCAGGTGATCTTAACACTTGGCGGATTCATTCAGCCCCACTACACGATTTCAAATGCTGCCCCCACCCAGCTCACAGTCAGGAAGGGTCCGCTAAGTGTTGCATAACTTCAACGGTCGATTTGTGCGCGGTTTCGGCCGGTTTCTAGGTGTTTCTCGGCCCTCTCTGTCGGCCCTCTCTGTCATTCACTAATAATTCAATAATTAAACAATAACACGATGATAAATTATCGGTCAATCACACAGAAAAATCACTCTGTCCACAGAAAAGATAAGCGATTTTTCCGTGCATTCAACGGACAAATCATCTTTGAGCCTCTCAATAATTTACTAATAATTCAAACATTAAACAATAACGCCATGACAAATTATTAATCAAATTCACAGAAAAATCACTTAGCTTTTGTTCTGAAGCTTGCAGGTTGCCTGTAAAAACTGACCAGGTGATCTTAACACTTGGCGGATTCATTCAGCCCCACTACAACGATTTCAAATGCTGCCCCCACCCAGCTCACAGTCAGGAAGGGTCCGCTAAGTGTTGCATAACTTCAACGGTCGATTTGTGCGCGGTTTCGGCCGGTTTCTAGGTGTTTCTCGGCCTCTCTGTCGGCCCTCTCTGTCATTCACTAATAATTCAATAATTAAACAATAACACGATGATAAATTATCGGTCAATCACACAGAAAAATCACTCTGTCCACAGAAAAGATAAGCGATTTTCCGTGCATTCAACGGACAAATCATCTTTGAGCCCTCTCAATAATTTAGCTAATAATTCAAACATTAAACAATAACGCCATGACAAATTATTAATCAAATTCACAGAAAAATCACTTAGCTTTTGTTCTGAAGCTTGCAGGTTGCCTGTAAAAACTGACCAGGTGATCTTAACACTTGGCGGATTCATTCAGCCCCACTACACGATTTCAAATGCTGCCCCCACCCAGCTCACAGTCAGGAAGGGTCCGCTAAGTGTTGCATAACTTCAACGGTCGATTTGTGCGCGGTTTCGGCCGGTTTCTAGGTGTTTCTCGGCCCTCTCTGTCGGCCCTCTCTGTCATTCACTAATAATTCAATAATTAAACAATAACACGATGATAAATTATCGGTCAATCACACAGAAAAATCACTCTGTCCACAGAAAAGATAAGCGATTTTTCCGTGCATTCAACGGACAAATCATCTTTGAGCCCTCTCAATAATTTACTAATAATTCAAACATTAAACAATAACGCCATGACAAATTATTAATCAAATTCACAGAAAAATCACTTAGCTTTTGTTCTGAAGCTTGCAGGTTGCCTGTAAAAACTGACCAGGTGATCTTAACACTTGGCGGATTCATTCAGCCCCACTACACGATTTCAAATGCTGCCCCCACCCAGCTCACAGTCAGGAAGGTCCGCTAAGTGTTGCATAACTTCAACGGTCGATTTGTGCGCGGTTTCGGCCGGTTTCTAGGTGTTTCTCGGCCCTCTCTGTCGGCCCTCTCTGTCATTCACTAATAATTCAATAATTAAACAATAACACGATGATAAATTATCGGTCAATCACACAGAAAAATCACTCTGTCCACAGAAAAGATAAGCGATTTTTCCGTGCATTCAACGGACAAATCATCTTTGAGCCCTCTCAATAATTTACTAATAATTCAAACATTAAACAATAACGCCATGACAAATTATTAATCAAATTCACAGAAAAATCACTTAGCTTTTGTTCTGAAGCTTGCAGGTTGCCTGTAAAAACTGACCAGGTGATCTTAACACTTGGCGGATTCATTCAGCCCCACTACACGATTTCAAATGCTGCCCCCACCCAGCTCACAGTCAGGAAGGGTCCGCTAAGTGTTGCATAACTTCAACGGTCGATTTGTGCGCGGTTTCGGCCGGTTTCCTAGGTGTTTCTCGGCCCTCTCTGTCGGCCCTCTCTGTCATTCACTAATAATTCAATAATTAAACAATAACACGATGATAAATTATCGGTCAATCACACAGAAAAAATCACTCTGTCCACAGAAAAGATAAGCGATTTTTCCGTGCATTCAACGGACAAATCATCTTTGAGCCCTCTCAATAATTTACTAATAATTCAAACATTAAACAATAACGCCATGACAAATTATTAATCAAATTCACAGAAAAATCACTTAGCTTTTGTTCTGAAGCTTGCAGGTTGCCTGTAAAAACTGACCAGGTGATCTTAACACTTGGCGGATTCATTCAGCCCCACTACACGATTTCAAATGCTGCCCCACCCAGCTCACAGTCAGGAAGGGTCCGCTAAGTGTTGCATAACTTCAACGGTCGATTTGTGCGCGTTTCGGCCGGTTTCTAGGTGTTTCTCGGCCCTCTCTGTCGGCCCTCTCTGTCATTCACTAATAATTCAATAATTAAACAATAACACGATGATAAATTATCGGTCAATCACACAGAAAAATCACTCTGTCCACAGAAAAGATAAGCGATTTTTCCGTGCATTCAACGGACAAATCATCTTTGAGCCCTCTCAATAATTTACTAATAATTCAAACATTAAACAATAACGCCATGACAAATTATTAATCAAATTCACAGAAAAATCACTTAGCTTTGTTCTGAAGCTTGCAGGTTGCCTGTAAAAACTGACCAGGTGATCTTAACACTTGGCGGATTCATTCAGCCCCACTACACGATTTCAAATGCTGCCCCCACCCAGCTCACAGTCAGGAAGGGTCCGCTAAGTGTTGCATAACTTCAACGGTCGATTTGTGCGCGGTTTCGGCCGGTTTCTAGGTGTTTCTCGGCCCTCTCTGTCGGCCCTCTCTGTCATTCACTAATAATTCAATAATTAAACAATAACACGATGATAAATTATCGGTCAATCACACAGAAAAATCACTCTGTCCACAGAAAAGATAAGCGATTTTTCCGTGCATTCAACGGACAAATCATCTTTGAGCCCTCTCAATAATTTACTAATAATTCAAACATTAAACAATAACGCCATGACAAATTATTAATCAAATTCACAGAAAAATCACTTAGCTTTTGTTCTGAAGCTTGCAGGTTGCCTGTAAAAACTGACCAGGTGATCTTAACACTTGGCGGATTCATTCAGCCCCACTACACGATTTCAAATGCTGCCCCCACCCAGCTCACAGTCAGGAAGGGTCCGCTAAGTGTTGCATAACTTCAACGGTCGATTTGTGCGCAGGTTTCGGCCGGTTTCTAGGTGTTTCTCGGCCCTCTCTGTCGGCCCTCTCTGTCATTCACTAATAATTCAATAATTAAACAATAACACGATGATAAATTATCGGTCAATCACACAGAAAAATCACTCTGTCCACAGAAAAGGATAAGCGATTTTCCGTGCATTCAACGGAACAAATCATCTTTGAGCCCTCTCAATAATTTACTAATAATTCAAACATTAAACAATAACGCCATGACAAATTATTAATTCAAATTCACAGAAAAATCACTTAGCTTTTGTTCTGAAGCTTGCAGGTTGCCTGTAAAAACTGACCAGGTGATCTTAACACTTGGCGGATTCATTCAGCCCCACTACACGATTTCAAATGCTGCCCCCACCCAGCTCACAGTCAGGAAGGGTCGCTAAGTGTTGCATAACTTCAACGGTCGATTTGTGCGCGGTTTCGGCCGGTTTCTAGGTGTTTCTCGGCCCTCTCTGTCGGCCCTCTCTGTCATTCACTAATAATTCAATAATTAAACAATAACACGATGATAAATTATCGGTCAATCACACAGAAAAATCACTCTGTCCACAGAAAAGATAAGCGATTTTTCCGTGCATTCAACGGACAAATCATCTTTGAGCCCTCTCAATAATTTACTAATAATTCAAACATTAAACAATAACGCCATGACAAATTATTAATCAAATTCACAGAAAAATCACTTAGCTTTTGTTCTGAAGCTTGCAGGTTGCCTGTAAAAACTGACCAGGTGATCTTAACACTTGGCGGATTCATTCAGCCCCACTACACGATTTCAAATGCTGCCCCCACCCAGCTCACAGTCAGGAAGGGTCCGCTAAGTGTTGCATAACTTCAACGGTCGATTTGTGCGCGGTTTCGGCCGGTTTCTAGGTGTTTCTCGGCCCTCTCTGTCGGCCCTCTCTGTCATTCACTAATAATTCAATAATTAAACAATAACACGATGATAAATTATCGGTCAATCACACAGAAAAATCACTCTGTCCACAGAAAAGATAAGCGATTTTTCCGTGCATTCAACGGACAAATCATCTTTGAGCCCTCTCAATAATTTACTAATAATTCAAACATTAAACAATAACGCCATGACAAATTATTAATCAAATTCACAGAAAAATCACTTAGCTTTTGTTCTGAAGCTTGCAGGTTGCCTGTAAAAACTGACCAGGTGATCTTAACACTTGGCGGATTCATTCAGCCCCACTACACGATTTCAAATGCTGCCCCCACCCAGCTCACAGTCAGGAAGGGTCCGCTAAGTGTTGCATAACTTCAACGGTCGATTTGTGCGCGGTTTCGGCCGGTTTCTAGGTGTTTCTCGGCCCTCTCTGTCGGCCCTCTCTGTCATTCACTAATAATTCAATAATTAAACAATAACACGATGATAAATTATCGGTCAATCACACAGAAAAATCACTCTGTCCACAGAAAAGATAAGCGATTTTTCCGTGCATTCAACGGACAAATCATCTTTGAGCCCTCTCAATAATTACTAATAATTCAAACATTAAACAATAACGCCATGACAAATTATTAATCAAATTCACAGAAAAATCACTTAGCTTTTGTTCTGAAGCTTGCAGGTTGCCTGTAAAAACTGACCAGGTGATCTTAACACTTGGCGGATTCATTCAGCCCCACTACACGATTTCAAATGCTGCCCCCACCCAGCTCACAGTCAGGAAGGGTCCGCTAAGTGTTGCATAACTTCAACGGTCGATTTGTGCGCAGGTTTCGGCCGGTTTCTAGGTGTTTCTCGGCCCTCTCTGTCGGCCCTCTCTGTCATTCACTAATAATTCAATAATTAAACAATAACACGATGATAAATTATCGGTCAATCACACAGAAAAATCACTCTGTCCACAGAAAAGATAAGCGATTTTTCCGTGCATTCAACGGACAAATCATCTTTGAGCCCTCTCAATAATTTACTAATAATTCAAACATTAAACAATAACGCCATGACAAATTATTAATCAAATTCACAGAAAAATCACTTAGCTTTTGTTCTGAAGCTTGCAGGTTGCCTGTAAAAACTGACCAGGTGATCTTAACACTTGGCGGATTCATTCAGCCCCACTACACGATTTCAAATGCTGCCCCCACCCAGCTCACAGTCAGGAAGGGTCCGCTAAGTGTTGCATAACTTCAACGGTCGATTTGTGCGCGGTTTCGGCCGGTTTCTAGGTGTTTCTCGGCCCTCTCTGTCGGCCCTCTCTGTCATTCACTAATAATTCAATAATTAAACAATAACACGATGATAAATTATCGGTCAATCACACAGAAAAATCACTCTGTCCACAGAAAAGATAAGCGATTTTTCCGTGCATTCAACGGACAAATCATCTTTGAGCCCTCTCAATAATTTACTAATAATTCAAACATTAAACAATAACGCCATGACAAATTATTAATCAAATTCACAGAAAAATCACTTAGCTTTTGTTCTGAAGCTTGCAGGTTGCCTGTAAAAACTGACCAGGTGATCTTAACACTTGGCGGATTCATTCAGCCCCACTACACGATTTCAATGCTGCCCCCACCCAGCTCACAGTCACGGAAGGGTCCGCTAAGTGTTTGCATAACTTCAACGGGTCGATTTGTGTCGCGGTTTCGGCCGGTTTCTAGGTGTTTCTCGGCCCTCTCTGTCGGCCTCTCTGTCATTCACTAATAATTCAATAATTAAACAATAACACGATGATAAATTATCGTCAATCACACAGATAAATCACTCTGTCCACAGAAAAGATAAGCGATTTTCCGTGCATTCAACGGACTAATCATCTTTGAGCCCTCTCAATAATTTACTAATAATTCAAACATTAAACAATAACGCCATGACAAATTATTAATCAAATTCACAGAAAAATCACTTAAGCTTTTGTCTGAAGCTTGCAGGTTGCCTGTAAAAACTGACCAGGGTGATCTTAACACTTGGCGGATTCATTCAGCCCCACTACACGATTCAAATGCTGCCCCACCCAGCTCACAGTCAGGAAGGGTCCGCTAAGTGTTGCATAACTTCAACGGTCGATTTGTGCGCGGTTTCGGCCAGGTTTCTAGTGTTTCTCGCCCTCTCTGTCGGCCCTCTCTGTCATTCACTAATAATTCAATAATTAAACAATAACACGATGATAAATTATCGGTCAATCACACAGAAAAATCACTCTGTCCACAGAAAAGATAAGCGATTTTTCCGTGCATTCAACGGACAAATCATCTTTGAGCCCTCTCAATAATTTACTAATAATTCAAACATTAAACAATAACGCCATGACAAATTATTAATCAAATTCACAGAAAAAATCACTTAGCTTTTGTTCTGAAGCTTGCAGGTTGCCTGTAAAAACTGACCAGGTTGATCTTAACACTTGGCGGATTCATTCAGCCCCACTACACGATTTCAAATGCTGCCCCACCCAGCTCACAGTCAGGAAGGGTCCGCTAAGTGTTGCATAACTTCAACGGTCGATTTGTGCGCGGTTTCGGCCGGTTTCTAGGTGTTTCTCGGCCCTCTCTGTCGGCCCCTCTCTGTCATTCACTAATAATTCAATAATTAAACAATAACACGATGATAAATTATCGGTCAATCACACAGAAAAATCACTCTGTCCACAGAAAAGATAAGCGATTTTTCCGTGCATTCAACGGACAAATCATCTTTGAGCCCTCTCAATAATTTACTACTAATTCAAACATTAAACAATAACGCCATGACAAATTATTAATCAAATTCACAGAAAATCACTTAGCTTTTGTTCTGAAGCTTGCAGGTTGCCTGTAAAAACTGACCAGGTGATCTTAACACTTGGCGGATTCATTCAGCCCCACTACACGATTTCAAATGCTTGCCCCCACCCAGCTCACAGTCAGGAAGGGTCAGCTAAGTGTTGCATAACTTCAACGGTCGATTTGTGCGCGGTTTCGGCCGGTTTCTAGGTGTTTCTCGGCCCTCTCTGTCGGCCCTCTCTGTCATTCACTAATAATTCAATAATTAAACAATAACACGATGATAAATTATCGGTCAATCACACAGAAAAAATCACTCTGTCCACAGAAAAGATAAGCGATTTTTCCGGGCATTCACGGACAAATCATCTTGAGCCCTCTCAATAAATTACTAATAATTCAAACATGAAACAATAACGCCATGACACATTATTAATCAAATTCACAGAAAAATCACTTAGCTTTTGTTCTGAAGCTTGCAGGTGGCCTGTAAAAAACTGACCAGTGTGATCTTAACACTTGGCGGATTCATTCAGCCCCACTACACGATTTCAAATGCTGCCCCACCCAGCTCACAGTCAGGAAGGGTCCGCTAAGTGTTGCATAACTTCAACGTCGATTTGTGCGCGGTTTCGGCCGGTTTCTAGGTGTTTCTCGGCCCTCTCTGTCGGCCTCTCTGTCATTCACTATAATTCAATAATTAAACAATAACACGATGATAAATTATCGGTCAATCACACAGAAAAATCACTCTGTCCACTGAAAAGATAAGCGATTTTTCCGTGCATTCAACGGACAAATCATCTTTGAGCCGCTCTCAATAATTTGACTAATAATTCAAACATTAAACAATAACGCATGACAAATTATTAATCAAATTCACAGAAAAATCACTTAGCTTTTGTTCTGAAGCTTGCAGGTTGCCTGTAAAAACTGACCAGGTGATCTTAACCACTTGGCGGATTCATTCAGCCCCACTACACGATTTCAAATGCTGCCCCCACCCAGCTCACAGTCAGAAGGGTCCGCTAAGTGTTGCATAACTTCAACGGGTCGATTTGTGCGCGGTTTCGGCCGGTTTCTATGTGTTTTCTCGGCCCTCTCTGTCGGCCCTCTCTGTCATTCACTAATAATTCAATAATTAAACAATAACACGATGATAAATTATCGGTCAATCACACAGAAAAATCACTCTGTCCACAGAAAAGATAAGCGATTTTTCCGTGCATTCAACGGACAAATCATCTTTGAGCCCTCTCAATAATTTACTAATAATTCAAACATTAAACAATAACGCCATGACAAATTATTAATCAAATTTCACAGAAAAATCACTTAGCTTTTGTTCTGAAGCTTGCAGGTAGCCTGTAAAAACTGACCAGGTGATCTTAAACACTTGGCGGATTCATTCAGCCCCACTACACGATTTCAAATGCTGCCCCCACCCAGCTCACAGTCAGGAAGGGTCCGCTAAGTGTTGCATAACTTCAACGGTCGATTTGTGCGCGGTTTCGGCCGGTTTCTAGGTGTTTCTCGGCCCTCTCTGTCGGCCCTCTCTGTCATTCACTAATAATTCAATAATTAAACAATAACACGATGATAAATTATCGGTCAATCACACAGAAAAATCACTCTGTCCACAGAGAAAGATAAGCGATTGTTCCGTGCATTCAACGACAAATCATCTTTGAGCCCTCTCAATAATTTTCTAATAATTCAAACATTAAACAATAACGCCATGACAAATTATTAATCAAATTCACAGAAAAATCACTTAGCTTTTGTTCTGAAGCTTGCAGGTTGCCTGTAAAAACTGACCAGGTGATCTTAACACTTGGCGGATTCATTCAGCCCCACTACAACGATTTCAAATGCTGCCCCCACCCAGCTCACAGTCAGGAAGGGTCCGCTAAGTGTTGCATAACTTCAACGGTCGATTTGTGCGCGGTTTCGGCCGGTTTCTAGGTGTTTTCTCGGCCCTCTCTGTCGGCCCTCTCTGTCATTCACTAATAATTCAATAATTAAACAATAACACGATGATAAATTATCGGTCAATCACACAGAAAAATCACTCTGTCCCACAGAAAAGATAAGCGATTTTCCGTGCATTCAACGGACAAATCATCTTTGAGCCCCTCTCAATAATTTACTAATAATTCAAACATTAAACAATAACGCCATGACACATTATTAATCAAATTCACAGAAAAAATCACTTAGCTTTTGTTCTGAAGCTTGCAGGTTGCCTGTAAATCTGACCAGGTGATCTTAACACTTGGCGGATTCATTCAGCCCCACTACACGATTTCAAATGCTGCCCCCACCCAGCTCACAGTCAGGAAGGGTCCGCTAAGTGTTGCATAACTTCAACGGTCGATTTGTGCGCGGTTTCGGCCGGTTTCTAGGTGTTTCTCGGGCCCTCTCTGTCGGCCCTCTCTGTCATTCACTAATAATTCAATAATTAAACAATAACACGATGAGAAATTATCGGTCAATCACACAGAAAAATCACTCTGTCCACAGAAAAGATAAGCGATTTTTTCCGTGCATTCAACGGACAAATCATCTTTGAGCCCTCTCAATAATTTACTAATTATTCAAAACATTAAACAATAACGCCATGACAAATTATTAATCAAATTCACAGAAAAATCACTTAGCTTTGTTCTGAAGCTTGCAGGTTGCCTGTAAAAACTGACCAGGTGATCTTAACACTTGGCGGATTCATTCAGCCCCACTACACGATTTCAAATGCTGCCCCACCCAGCTCACAGTCAGGAAGGGTCCCGCTAAGTGTTGCATAACTTCAACGGTCGATTTGTGCGCGGTTTCGGCCGGTTTCTAGGTGTTTCTCGGCCCTCTCTGTCGGCCCTCTCTGTCATTCACTAATAATTCAATAATTAAACAATAACACGATGATAAATTATCGTCAATCACACAGAAAAATCACTCTGTCCACAGAAAAGATAAGCGATTTTTCCCGTGCATTCAACGGACAAATCATCTTTGAGCCCTCTCAATAATTTGACTAATAATTCAAACATTAAACAATAACGCCATGACAAATTATTAATCAATTCACAGAAAAATCACTTAGCTTTTGTTCTGAAGCTTGCAGGTTGCCTGTAAAAAACTGACCAGGTGATCTTAACACTGGCGGATCATTCAGCCCCACTACATGATTTCAAATGCTGCCCCACCCAGCTCACAGTCAGGAAGGGTCCGCTAAGTGTTGCATAACTTCAACGGTCGATTTGTGCGCAGGTTTCGGCCGGTTTCTAGGTGTTTCTCGCCCTCTCTGTCGGCCCTCTCTGTCAGTCACTAATAATTCAATAATTAAACAATAACACGATGATAAATTATCGTCAATCACACAGAAAAATCACTCTGTCCACGGAAAAGATAAGCGATTTTTCCGTGCATTCAACGGACAAATCATCTTTGAGCCCTCTCAATAATTTGACTAATAATTCAAACATTAAACAATAACGCCATGACAAATTATTAATCAAATTCACAGAAAAATCACTTAGCTTTTGTTCTGAAGCTTGCAGGTTGCCTGTAAAACTGACCAGGTGATCTTAACACTTGGCGGATTCATTCAGCCCCACTACACGATTTCAAATTGCCTGCCCCCACCCAGCTCAAAGTCAGGAAGGGTCCGCTAAGTGTATGCATAACTTCAACGGGTCGATTTGTGCGCGGTTTCGGCCGGTTTCTAGGTGTTTCTCGCCCTCTCTGTCGGGCCTCTCTGTCATTCACTAATAATTCAATAATTAAACAATAACACGATGATAAATTATCGGTCAATCACACAGAAAAATCACTCTGTCCACAGAAAAGATAAGCGATTTTTCCGTGCATTCAACGGACAAATCATCTTTGAGCCCTCTCAATATTTACTAATAATTCAAACATTAAACAATAACGCCATGACAAATTATTAATCAAATTCACAGAAAAATCACTTAGCTTTTGTTCTGAAGCTTGCAGGTTGCCTTGTAAAAACTGACCAGGTGATCTTAACACTTGGCGGATTCATTCAGCCCCACTACACGATTTCAAATGCTGCCCCCACCCAGCTCACAGTCACGAAGGGTCCGCTAAGTGTATGCATAACTTCAACGGTCGATTTGTGCGCGGTTTCGGCCGTTTCTAGGTGTTTCTCGGCCCTCTCTGTCGGGCCCTCTCTGTCAATTCACTAATAATTCAATAATTAAACAATAACACGATGATAAATTATCGGTCAATCACACAGAAAAGATCACACTGTCCACAGAAAAGATAAGCGATTTTTCCGTGCATTCAACGGACAAATCCTCTTTGAGCCCTCTCAATAATTTACTAATAATTCAAACATTAAACAATAACGCCCAAGGACAAATATTTAATCAAAATCACAGAAAAATCACTTAGCTTTTGTTCTGAAGCTTGCAGGTTGCCTGTAAAAACCTGACCAGGTGGTGATCTTAACACTTGGCGGATTCATTCAGGCCCCACTATACACGATTTCAAATGCTGCCCCCACCCAGCTCACAGTCAGGAAGGGGTCCGCTAAGTGTTGCAATAACTTCAACGGTCGATTTGTGCGCGGTTCGGGCCGGTTTCTATGGTGTTTCTCGGCCCTCTCTGTCGGCCCTCTCTGTCATTCACTAATAATTCAATAATTAAACAATAACACGATGATAAATTATCGGTCAATCACACAGAAAAATCACTCTGTCCACAGAAAAGATAAGCGATTTTTCCGTGCATTCAACGGACAAATCATCTTTGAGCCCTCTCAATAATTTACTAATAATTCAAACATTAAACAATAACGCCATGACAAATTATTAATCAAATTCACAGAAAAATCACTTAGCTTTTGTTCTGAAGCTTGCAGGTTGCCTGTAAAAACTGACCAGGTGATCTTAACACTTGGCGGATTCATTCAGCCCCACTACACGATTTCAAATGCTGCCCCCACCCAGCTCACAGTCAGGAAGGGTCCGCTAAGTGTTGCATAACTTCAACGGTCGATTTGTGCGCGGTTTCGGCCGGTTTCTAGGTGTTTCTCGGCCCTCTCTGTCGGCCCTCTCTGTCATTCACTAATAATTCAATAATTAAACAATAACACGATGATAAATTATCGGTCAATCACACAGAAAAATCACTCTGTCCACAGAAAAGATAAGCGATTTTTCCGTGCATTCAACGGACAAATCATCTTTGAGCCCTCTCAATAATTTACTAATAATTCAAACATTAAACAATAACGCCATGACAAATTATTAATCAAATTCACAGAAAAATCACTTAGCTTTTGTTCTGAAGCTTGCAGGTTGCCTGTAAAAACTGACCAGGTGATCTTAACACTTGGCGGATTCATTCAGCCCCACTACACGATTTCAAATGCTGCCCCCACCCAGCTCACAGTCAGGAAGGGTCCGCTAAGTGTTGCATAACTTCAACGGTCGATTTGTGCGCGGTTTCGGCCGGTTTCTAGGTGTTTCTCGGCCCTCTCTGTCGGCCCTCTCTGTCATTCACTAATAATTCAATAATTAAACAATAACACGATGATAAATTATCGGTCAATCACACAGAAAAATCACTCTGTCCACAGAAAAGATAAGCGATTTTTCCGTGCATTCAACGGACAAATCATCTTTGAGCCCTCTCAATAATTTACTAATAATTCAAACATTAAACAATAACGCCATGACAAATTATTAATCAAATTCACAGAAAAATCACTTAGCTTTTGTTCTGAAGCTTGCAGGTTGCCTGTAAAAACTGACCAGGTGATCTTAACACTTGGCGGATTCATTCAGCCCCACTACACGATTTCAAATGCTGCCCCCACCCAGCTCACAGTCAGGAAGGGTCCGCTAAGTGTTGCATAACTTCAACGGTCGATTTGTGCGCGGTTTCGGCCGGTTTCTAGGTGTTTCTCGGCCCTCTCTGTCGGCCCTCTCTGTCATTCACTAATAATTCAATAATTAAACAATAACACGATGATAAATTATCGGTCAATCACACAGAAAAATCACTCTGTCCACAGAAAAGATAAGCGATTTTTCCGTGCATTCAACGGACAAATCATCTTTGAGCCCTCTCAATAATTTACTAATAATTCAAACATTAAACAATAACGCCATGACAAATTATTAATCAAATTCACAGAAAAATCACTTAGCTTTTGTTCTGAAGCTTGCAGGTTGCCTGTAAAAACTGACCAGGTGATCTTAACACTTGGCGGATTCATTCAGCCCCACTACACGATTTCAAATGCTGCCCCCACCCAGCTCACAGTCAGGAAGGGTCCGCTAAGTGTTGCATAACTTCAACGGTCGATTTGTGCGCGGTTTCGGCCGGTTTCTAGGTGTTTCTCGGCCCTCTCTGTCGGCCCTCTCTGTCATTCACTAATAATTCAATAATTAAACAATAACACGATGATAAATTATCGGTCAATCACACAGAAAAATCACTCTGTCCACAGAAAAGATAAGCGATTTTTCCGTGCATTCAACGGACAAATCATCTTTGAGCCCTCTCAATAATTTACTAATAATTCAAACATTAAACAATAACGCCATGACAAATTATTAATCAAATTCACAGAAAAATCACTTAGCTTTTGTTCTGAAGCTTGCAGGTTGCCTGTAAAAACTGACCAGGTGATCTTAACACTTGGCGGATTCATTCAGCCCCACTACACGATTTCAAATGCTGCCCCCACCCAGCTCACAGTCAGGAAGGGTCCGCTAAGTGTTGCATAACTTCAACGGTCGATTTGTGCGCGGTTTCGGCCGGTTTCTAGGTGTTTCTCGGCCCTCTCTGTCGGCCCTCTCTGTCATTCACTAATAATTCAATAATTAAACAATAACACGATGATAAATTATCGGTCAATCACACAGAAAAATCACTCTGTCCACAGAAAAGATAAGCGATTTTTCCGTGCATTCAACGGACAAATCATCTTTGAGCCCTCTCAATAATTTACTAATAATTCAAACATTAAACAATAACGCCATGACAAATTATTAATCAAATTCACAGAAAAATCACTTAGCTTTTGTTCTGAAGCTTGCAGGTTGCCTGTAAAAACTGACCAGGTGATCTTAACACTTGGCGGATTCATTCAGCCCCACTACACGATTTCAAATGCTGCCCCCACCCAGCTCACAGTCAGGAAGGGTCCGCTAAGTGTTGCATAACTTCAACGGTCGATTTGTGCGCGGTTTCGGCCGGTTTCTAGGTGTTTCTCGGCCCTCTCTGTCGGCCCTCTCTGTCATTCACTAATAATTCAATAATTAAACAATAACACGATGATAAATTATCGGTCAATCACACAGAAAAATCACTCTGTCCACAGAAAAGATAAGCGATTTTTCCGTGCATTCAACGGACAAATCATCTTTGAGCCCTCTCAATAATTTACTAATAATTCAAACATTAAACAATAACGCCATGACAAATTATTAATCAAATTCACAGAAAAATCACTTAGCTTTTGTTCTGAAGCTTGCAGGTTGCCTGTAAAAACTGACCAGGTGATCTTAACACTTGGCGGATTCATTCAGCCCCACTACACGATTTCAAATGCTGCCCCCACCCAGCTCACAGTCAGGAAGGGTCCGCTAAGTGTTGCATAACTTCAACGGTCGATTTGTGCGCGGTTTCGGCCGGTTTCTAGGTGTTTCTCGGCCCTCTCTGTCGGCCCTCTCTGTCATTCACTAATAATTCAATAATTAAACAATAACACGATGATAAATTATCGGTCAATCACACAGAAAAATCACTCTGTCCACAGAAAAGATAAGCGATTTTTCCGTGCATTCAACGGACAAATCATCTTTGAGCCCTCTCAATAATTTACTAATAATTCAAACATTAAACAATAACGCCATGACAAATTATTAATCAAATTCACAGAAAAATCACTTAGCTTTTGTTCTGAAGCTTGCAGGTTGCCTGTAAAAACTGACCAGGTGATCTTAACACTTGGCGGATTCATTCAGCCCCACTACACGATTTCAAATGCTGCCCCCACCCAGCTCACAGTCAGGAAGGGTCCGCTAAGTGTTGCATAACTTCAACGGTCGATTTGTGCGCGGTTTCGGCCGGTTTCTAGGTGTTTCTCGGCCCTCTCTGTCGGCCCTCTCTGTCATTCACTAATAATTCAATAATTAAACAATAACACGATGATAAATTATCGGTCAATCACACAGAAAAATCACTCTGTCCACAGAAAAGATAAGCGATTTTTCCGTGCATTCAACGGACAAATCATCTTTGAGCCCTCTCAATAATTTACTAATAATTCAAACATTAAACAATAACGCCATGACAAATTATTAATCAAATTCACAGAAAAATCACTTAGCTTTTGTTCTGAAGCTTGCAGGTTGCCTGTAAAAACTGACCAGGTGATCTTAACACTTGGCGGATTCATTCAGCCCCACTACACGATTTCAAATGCTGCCCCCACCCAGCTCACAGTCAGGAAGGGTCCGCTAAGTGTTGCATAACTTCAACGGTCGATTTGTGCGCGGTTTCGGCCGGTTTCTAGGTGTTTCTCGGCCCTCTCTGTCGGCCCTCTCTGTCATTCACTAATAATTCAATAATTAAACAATAACACGATGATAAATTATCGGTCAATCACACAGAAAAATCACTCTGTCCACAGAAAAGATAAGCGATTTTTCCGTGCATTCAACGGACAAATCATCTTTGAGCCCTCTCAATAATTTACTAATAATTCAAACATTAAACAATAACGCCATGACAAATTATAATCAAATTCACAGAAAAATCACTTAGCTTTTGTTCTGAAGCTTGCAGGTGCCTGTAAAAACTGACCAGGTGATCTTAACACATGGCGGATTCATTCAGCCCCACTACACGATTTCAAATGCTGCCCCCACCCAGCTCACAGTCAGGAAGGGTCCGCTAAGTGTTGCATAACTTCAACGGTCGATTTGTGCGCGGTTTCGGCCGGTTTCTAGGTGTTTCTCGGCCCTCTCTGTCGGCCCTCTCTGTCATTCACTAATAATTCAATAATTAAACAATAACACGATGATAAATTATCGGTCAATCACACAGAAAAATCACTCTGTCCACAGAAAAGATAAGCGATTTTTCCGTGCATTCAACGGACAAATCATCTTTGAGCCCTCTCAATAATTTACTAATAATTCAAACATTAAACAATAACGCCATGACAAATTATTAATCAAATTCACAGAAAAATCACTTAGCTTTTGTTCTGAAGCTTGCAGGTTGCCTGTAAAAACTGACCAGGTGATCTTAACACTTGGCGGATTCATTCAGCCCCACTACACGATTTCAAATGCTGCCCCCACCCAGCTCACAGTCAGGAAGGGTCCGCTAAGTGTTGCATAACTTCAACGGTCGATTTGTGCGCGGTTTCGGCCGGTTTCTAGGTGTTTCTCGGCCCTCTCTGTCGGCCCTCTCTGTCATTCACTAATAATTCAATAATTAAACAATAACACGATGATAAATTATCGGTCAATCACACAGAAAAATCACTCTGTCCACAGAAAAGATAAGCGATTTTTCCGTGCATTCAACGGACAAATCATCTTTGAGCCCTCTCAATAATTTACTAATAATTCAAACATTAAACAATAACGCCATGACAAATTATTAATCAAATTCACAGAAAAATCACTTAGCTTTTGTTCTGAAGCTTGCAGGTTGCCTGTAAAAACTGACCAGGTGATCTTAACACTTGGCGGATTCATTCAGCCCCACTACACGATTTCAAATGCTGCCCCCACCCAGCTCACAGTCAGGAAGGGTCCGCTAAGTGTTGCATAACTTCAACGGTCGATTTGTGCGCGGTTTCGGCCGGTTTCTAGGTGTTTCTCGGCCCTCTCTGTCGGCCCTCTCTGTCATTCACTAATAATTCAATAATTAAACAATAACACGATGATAAATTATCGGTCAATCACACAGAAAAATCACTCTGTCCACAGAAAAGATAAGCGATTTTTCCGTGCATTCAACGGACAAATCATCTTTGAGCCCTCTCAATAATTTACTAATAATTCAAACATTAAACAATAACGCCATGACAAATTATTAATCAAATTCACAGAAAAATCACTTAGCTTTTGTTCTGAAGCTTGCAGGTTGCCTGTAAAAACTGACCAGGTGATCTTAACACTTGGCGGATTCATTCAGCCCCACTACACGATTTCAAATGCTGCCCCCACCCAGCTCACAGTCAGGAAGGGTCCGCTAAGTGTTGCATAACTTCAACGGTCGATTTGTGC
>NW_027468365.1:79785-97285 GCF_041734735.1 Babylonia areolata | reverse complement strand
ATAACATCACTGTACACACCTGTAGTGTTAGTACTGACATCACGACACACACCTGTAGTGTTCGTTCTGAAATTACTGTACACACCTTTAGTGGTAGTCCTGAGATCACTGTTCACACCTGTAGTGTTAGTTCTGACATCACTGTCCATACCGGTAGTGTTAGAACTCAGATCACTATACACACCTGTAGTGTTAATCCTGGGGTCACTGTATACACCTGTAGTTTTAGTCCTGACATCAGTGTACACACCTTTCGTGTGAGTCATCACATCACTGCACACACCTGTAGTTTTATTCCTGATATGATGACACACGCCTGTAGTGTTAGTACTTACATCACTGTACACACCTGTAGTGTTAGTCCTGAGATCATAGAATTCAATGTTAATTCATTAGTTCATTACACACAACTGTAGTGTTAGTCCTGACATCACTGCACACGCCTGTAGTGTTGATCCTGAGATCACTGTATACACCTGTTGTGTTAGTACTGACATAACTGTACACACCTGTAGTATTAGTCCTGAGATCACTATACACACCTGTAGTGTTAATCCTGAGATCACTGTATACACCTGTTGTGTTAGTACTGACATAACTGTACACACCTGTAGTGTTAGCTTTGACATCACTGTAACACCTATAGCGTTAGTTCAGAGATCACTGTACACACATGTAGTGTTAGTCCTGAGATCACTGTACATACGTGTTGGGTTATTCCTAAGATGACTGTACAGGCCTGGAGTGCTACTCCTGAAATAACTGTACAAACCTGTAGTGTTATTCCTGAGATAACGGCAAACCTATAGTGTTCGTCCTGATATCACTGAATACAGCTGTAGTATTAGTCCTCAAATAACTATACACACTTTTAGTGTTAGTCCTGAGATCACTGTACACAGCTATAGTGTTAGGCCTGGTATCACTGTAAACACCTGTAGTGTTAGTCCTGAGATCACGACACACACCTGTAGTGTTACTCCTTACATCACTGTACCCACCTTTAGTATTAGTCCTCAGATCACAACACACTTGTAGTGTTAGTCCTGAGATCACAACACACTTGTAGTGTTAGTCCTGAGATCACTGTACACAACTGTAGTATTAGTCCTGACATCACTGCA
The DNA here is from genome assembly GCF_041734735.1 of Babylonia areolata. Classification (NCBI taxonomy): domain Eukaryota; kingdom Metazoa; phylum Mollusca; class Gastropoda; order Neogastropoda; family Buccinidae; genus Babylonia; species Babylonia areolata. The sequence continues at coordinate 96,161 of NW_027468365.1, read as the reverse complement.
TACACCTGTAGTGTTAATCCTGAGATCACTATACACACCTGTAATGTCAATACTGACATGAGCAGTACACACCTGTAGTGTTAGTCCTGAGATCACTGTACATACCTGTAGTGTTAGTCCTGACATCACTGTACACACCTGTAGTGTTAGTCCTGAGATCACTATACACACCTGTAGTGTTAATCCTGAGATGACTGTATACACATGTAGTGTTATTCCTGACATCAGTGTACACACCTTTAGCGTGAGTCCTCACATCACTGCACACACCTGTAGTGTTAGTCCTGAGATCACGACATACACCTGTAGTGCTAGTCCTTACATCATTATACACACCTGTAGTGTTAGTCCTGAGAACACAACACATACTTGTAGTGTTAGTCCTGAGATCACTGTACACAACTGTATTGTTATTCCTGACATCACTGCACACACCTGTAGTGTTCATCCTGGGATCCCTGTACACACATGTAGTGTCAGTACTGACATGACTGTACACACCTGTAGTGTTAGTCCTGAGATCACTGTACACACCTGTAGTGTTAGTCCTGACATCACTGTACATACTGGTAGTGTTAGTCCTGAGATCAGTATACACATCTGTAGTGTTAATCGTGAGATCACTGTATACACATATTGTGTTAGTACAGATATCAGTGTACACACCTGTAGTGTTAGTCTTGACATCAATGTCCACAACTATAGTGTTAGTCCTGAGATGACTGTACATACATGTAGTGTTATTCCTGAGATCACTGTACAAGCCTGGAGTGTTAGTCCTGATATAACTGTACACACCTGTATTGTTGGTCCAGAAATAACGGCACACACCTGTAGTGTTTATACTCAGATCATGGTGCACACCTGCTGTGTTAGTCCTGACATCACTGCACACACCTGTAGTGTCAGCCTTGACATCACTTTACACATCAATAGTGTTAGTTATCAGATCACTCAACACACCTGTAATGTAAGTCCTGGGATCACTGTACATACATGTAGTGTTATTTCTCAGATCACTGTACAGACCTGGAGAGCTAGTACTGACATCACTGTACACACCTGTAGTGTTAGTCGTGAGATCATTGTACACAGCTGTAGTGTTAGTCCTGACATCACTATAAATACCTGTAGTGTTAGTCCTCACATCACTGGACACACCTGTAGTGTTAGTCCTCATATCACTGTACACACCTGTTGCGATAGTCCTGAAATCACTGTAAGTACGTTAAGTGTTAGTCCTGAGATAATTGTACACACCTGTATGTTAGTCCTGATATCACTGTAAACACCTGTAGTGTTAGTCTTGAGATCAGTGAAAATACCTGTAGTGTTAGTCCTGATTTCACTGTACACACCTGTAGGCATAGTCCTGAGATCACGGCATACACCTGTAGTATTAGTCCTGACATAACTATACACACTTTTAGTGTTAGTCCTGAGATTACTGTACACAGCTATAGTGTTAGGCCTGGTATAAGTGTACACACCTATAGTGTTAGTCCTGAGATCACTGTACACATCTGTAGTGTTAGTCCTGACATCACGAGACACACCTGTAGTGTTAGTCCTGACATCATTGTATACACCTTCAGTGTTAGTCCTCACATCACTGCACACACCTGCAGTGTTGGTCCTGAAATCACGACACACACCTCTAGTGTTAGTCCTTACATCACTGTACACACCTGTAGTGTTAGTCCTGAGATCACCACACACACTTTCGTGTTAGCCCTGAGATCACTGTACACACCTGTAGTGTTAGTACTGAGATCACAACACACACTTGTAGTGTTATTCCTGAGATCACTGTACACAACTGTAGTGTTAGTGCTGACATCACTGCACACACCTGTAGTGTTAAACCTGAGATGACTGTACACAACTGTTATGTCAGTACTGACATGACTGTACACACCTGTAGTGTTTGTCCTGAGATCACTTCACACACCTGTCGTGTTAGTTCTGACATCACTGTAATACCAGTCGTGTTAGTCGTGAGATCAGTATACAACACCTGTAGTATTAATCCTGAGATCACTGTATACACATGTAGTGTTAGTCCTCACATCACCGCACACACCTGTAGTGTTGGTCCTGACAACAGGACAAACACCTGTAGTGTTAGTCCTTACATCACTGTACACACCTGTTGTGTTACTCCTAAGATCACTGTACAGACCTGTAGTGTTAGTCATGACATCACGGCATACACTTGTAGTGTTAATCCTGAGATCACTGTATACACCTGTAGTGTCAGTACTGACATGACTGTACACACCTGTAGTGTTAGTCCTGAGATCACTGTACACACCTATAGTGTCAGTCCTCAGATCACTATAGAGACCTGCAGTGCTAGTACTGACATCACTGTACACACCTGTAGTGTTAGTCCTCACACACCTGTAGTGTTAGTCCTGATATCACTGTAAACACTTGTAGTGTTAGTCTTCACATCACTTGAGACACCTGTAGTGTTAGTCCTGACATCACTTTACATACCGGTAGTGTTTGTCCTGAGATCACTATACACACCTGTCGAGTTTATCTTGAAATCACTGTAGACACCTGTTGTGTTAGTACTGACATCACTGTACACACCTGTAGTGTTAGCCTTGACATCACTGTACACACCTATAGTGTTAGTTCTGACATGACTGTACACACATGTAATGTTAGTCCTGAGATCATTGTACATAAGTGTAGTGTTATTCCTCAGATCACTGTACAGGCCTGGAGTGCTAGTCCTGATATCACTGTACAGACCTGTAGTGTTAGTCCTGTGATCATGACACATCTGTAGTGTTAGTCCTGTGATCATGACACATCTGTGGTGTTATTCCTGTGATCATGACACATCTGTAGTATTAGTCCTGATATCACTGTAAACACCTGCTGTGTTTGTCCTGACATCACTGGAAACACCTATAGTGTTAGTGCTCACATCACTGTACACACCTGTAGCGATACTCCTGATATCACTGTACATACCTGTAGTGTTAGTCCTGAGATCACTGTACATACCTGTAGTGTTAGTCCTGATATCACTGTACATACCTGTAGTGTTTGTCTTGAGATCAATGTACACACCTCTAGTGTTAGTCCTGACATCACGGTACACACCTGTAGTGTTAGTCCTGAGATCAAGACAAACACCTGTAGTGTTAGTCATGACATCACTTTACACATTTGTAGTGTTAGTCCTGAAATCACGACACACACCTGTAATAACAGTCATGATATAGTGTTAGTCCTGACATCATTTCAAACATCTGTAGTGTTATTCCTGAGATCACTGTACACACCTGTAACTTTAATCCTGACATCATGCCACACAACTGTAGTATACTAACATGTAGTTTTAGTCTTGACATCACTGTACTCACCTATAGTGTTATTTCTGAAATTACTGTAAACACCTGTAGTGTTAGACCTGACATCATTGCACACACCTGTACTGTTAGTACAGTTTCAGTTTCAGTAGCTCAAGGAGGCGTCAATGCGTTCGGACAAATCCATATACGTTACACCACATCTGCCAAGCAGATGCCTGACCATCAGCGTAACCAAACGCGCTTAGTCAGGCCTTGAGAAAAAAAAAAAATATATATAGATAAGCTTACATAAATAAATAATAATTATGATATAAAAAAAGGTAGTAGTAATGAAAATAATGATAAGATAATAATAATAATAATAATAATAATAATAATAATAGTAATAATAATAAAAAATAAATAATTAAATAAATAAGACAACAATGATGATAAATAAGCAAATATAAAAAAATGAAGACACACATTCACACATACACCCACACATGTATAACAGATATGCCCCAAAAACGCAGTTTCACAGATATGAAAGCACAGTCAAATACATATAAACGTACATGAGCTCCGACACACACACACACACACACACACACACACACACACACACACACACTACAAATTACCCTGCACCTCCTCTACCCCCTCCTCCATACACTCATTTCTAGTCTTCCTCCACACACTCATTTCTAGTCTATATATCGCAGCTTCCACGGCACACACACACACACACACACACACACACACACACACACACACAAACACACAGATGAACGCTTACTTGTACAAGCACACACACACACGCCCATATCTCCCACCCCCAACCCCACACACATATATACAAAGATATATATATAATATATACGTTCCAATATCCTGTTGCTCCCACAGTGTAGGCATGCATACACTCACATACCTCATCCTCTACCTCACCTCCTCCCTGCACCCCCACCTCCCCCTCACACACACAACACACACACACACACACACACACACACACACACACACACACACACACACACATGCACAGAACTCTCCTGACACTTGTGTACACTTACACTCTCACGCATGCACAAACGCACCCAAAAACACAGACCCACACATACACACAAACACACACATACACACACGCACAGAGGCTGCCACTGATTGGGCGCAAGAGGGATGGGAAAAGATCTCTGATGCCAAGAACGTGGCGTCTTGTGTGTTGCTCAGTCTGTTGTATTTGGAAAAGCCCACAGAGACTCTGTTCCGTTTTGAAGAAATTTGCGCAATGTTGGTTTGGAAATGATGCCGATATTTGTTTGATGAGCAAAGCATCGTGCTCTACCTTTCATGTTAGACTTACGGCCGCTCTCTCTCTCTGCTTTTATTTCTTTGATGCGATCGATGGTGTGATGGCCTTGTACCTGTTCTTTTTTTATATTCTTTGACTTTGATGAGGATTTCCGATTTTCCTAGATGTAGGCCGCTCGTTGGAGTTGCGTTACCAGCAAGTCTGTCAGCTCGCTCATTTCCCTTAACTCCTGCATGTCCCGGGCAGTATGACCGTGTGAGTTTTTTTTTTTATCTGAAAGTTGCGCATTGCCTTATGCCACTCTGGGCTTCCCATTCCGTTTTCAATTTTCTGTATGAGGTTCATTGAGTTGGTTAGAATCATGGCATGTTGGTTTCCGGGCGTATGGATGGACGATAGCCACTGGAGGGCATGTGTCACAGCTTCAACTTCCATCGTTAGGCTGGAGGTTGTGACTTTGTAGGCAGCATTCTCTTCCCTGTTTTTCCATTTTGTTTCGCAGTGAATCCCCAACCGGATTGGTCTTTGGTGACTGAGCCATCTGTGTATATGATGATGTCCTCTTCTTTATTGTTTTCTTCTATGAGTAGCTTCACTTCCGCATCAGTTTTGCCCTCTAGCCATTCCTGACAATGTCTTCCTAGAGTGGGTGAAATGGCTGTGTTGAATAGATGGTTGAGGTTTTCGGGGGTTTTCTCCCATTCTTTTGTTTCTTTCAGGTCTTGCAGTCGGCATACTAGCTGGATTGTGTCTTCTGCTTGCCCCATCCATGATCTTCCTCGTCCTAGACGGCTGCCTTTTGGTTCTTTGACTGTGTCATGCAGTGGGTTTTGAGGGTTTTCTAATGCTTTGAAGTAGGTCTTGACCTGCTCTAACTTGTTTCTGGCCTGCACTGAAGGAAGGTCAAGCAGGTATCGCATGGTTTCTGTGGGCGTGTCTTTTGTTGTTCCAAGGATCAGCCTCATAGCTTCATTTTGAATTTCTAATTTTAGGAGGTTGCTTTGAGACGGTGTTGTTAGCCCAAGTCCGTAGTCGATCATACTGAGGACGAGTGATTGGTATAGCAGGAAGAGGTGGCGTTGTTCAATACCTTTGGTTGCCATTGCCTTTAAGACTGAAAGGCCTTTTTTGCATTTGAGAACAATATTTTCCGTATGTTTTCTGAAGTTCAGCATCCTGTCGAAGTGTATTCCTAGGTAGCGTAGGCATTCAGTTTTCTCGATCTGAATCCCATCGAATGACACAGAAGGTGGTGATTTGCTCGCGGTTCTGTTGTTCAGGGTGCACAGCAACGTTTGGGCTTTCGCTGGATTGATGGAAGGTCCTGTGTCTTTGCACCATTGAGCAATACTGTTAAGTTGTTTCTGGACGGCTTTCGTTCTTTCCTGAGCATAGTACAGACATCACTATACACACCTGTAGTGTTAGTCCTGACATCACTGTACACACCTGTAGTATTCCCCTGATATCACTGCACACACCTGTACTGTTAGTCGTGAGATCACTGCACACAACTGTAGTGTTAGTCTTGGCATTACTGTACACACCTGTAGTATTAGTCCTGACATCACTGAAAACAACTGTAGTGTTAGTCCTGAGATCACGACACAAACCTGTAGTGTTAGTCCTGTGATCTCGACACACACTTGCAGTGTTAGTCCTGACAACACTGTGCACACCTGTAGTGTTAGTCCTGAGATCAATGTACATATCTGAATTGTTTGTATTGACATCGCTGTATATACCTGTAGTGTTAGTGCTGATATCACTGTAAACACCTGTAGTGTTAGTCCTGAGATCACTGTACACACCTGAAGTGTTAGTCCTGACATCACTGTGTATACCGTTATTGTTAGTCATGAGATCACAATGCACACCTGTAGTGTAAGTCATGACATCACTGTACACACCTGTAGTGTTAGTTCTCACATCACTGTACACACCTGTAGTGTTAGCCGTGACATCACTGTACACACCTATAGTGTTAGTTCTGACATCACTGTACATACCTGTAGTGTTGGTCCTGAGATCACTGTACACACCTGTAGTGTTAGTCCTGACATCACTGTACATACCGATAGTGTTAGTCCTAAGATCACTATACACACCTCTAGTGTTAGTCCTGAGGTCACTCTACACGCCTGTAGTGTTAGTACTGACATCACTCTACACACCTGTAGTGTTACCCTTGACATCACTCTACACACCTATTGTGTTAGTTCTGAGATCACTGTACACACATGTAGTGTTAGTGCTGAGATCACTGTACATACGTGTAGTGTTAGTCCTCAGATCACTGTAAAGGCCTAGAATATTAGTCCTGATATCACTGTAAAGACCTGTAGTGTCAGTCCTGCACACACAACAAAAACAACACCAACAACAACAGGCACAACAAGAACAACAACAACAAAAACAACAACAGCACGCACACAACAACAACAATAGCAACAAGAACAACAGTACACACACACAACAACAACAACAACCACAACCTAAACAGCACGCACACACAACAAGAATAACAACAACAAGAACCAAAACCACAACAACAGCACGCACACACAACAACGAGAACAAGAACAACACCATGCACACACAAAAACAACAGCAACAACAGTACGCACACACAATAACAACAGCAACAATACGCACACACAACAAAACCAACAACAACAACAACAGCACGCACACACAACAAGAACAACACGAACCAAAACCAGAACAACAGCAGGGGCAGACAACAACAAAAACCACAACAGCACGCACACACAACAACATCAACAACAACCACAACCACAACGACATGCACAAACAAGAACAACAACAACAACAACCACAACCACAACAACAGCACGCGCGTGCATATAACAAAAACAACGAAAAACAAAAACAAAAACAACACCATGCACACACAACAACAACAACAATAACAAAAGTACGCAGAAACATCAACAACAACAATACGCACACAAAACAAAAACAACAACCACAACAACAGTACGCACACACAACAACAACAACACGCACTCAACAACAACAGCCACAACAGAACGCACACAAAACAACAACAACAGGCACACACAACAAAAACAACACCACCAACAACGAGCACGACAAGAACAACAACAACAACAACAACAACAGCTCGCAAACTACAAGAACAACAGTACGCAAACACAACAACAAGACCAACAGCACGCACACACAACAAAAACAAAAACAACAACAGCACGCACACACAACAACAACAACAACAACAACACGAACCAAAACCAGAACAAGAGCACGCACACACAACAAAAACAACACCACGCACACACAACGACAACATGAACAACACCATGCACACACAACAACAACAGCAACAACAGTACGCACACAGAACAAAAACAACACGCACACACAATAAAAACAACAACAAGAGTACGCATACACATCAACAACAACAACAACAACAGCACGCACACACAACAAAAACAACAACACCAACAACAACAAGCACAACAAGAACAACAACAACAAAAACAACAGCACGCACACAACAACAATAATAGCAACAACAAGAACAACAGTACACACACACAACAAAAACAACAGCACGCACACACAACAACAACCACAACCAAAACAACAGCACGCACACACAACAAGAACAACAACAACCAAAACCACAAGAACAGCACGCTCAGACAACAACAACCACAACCACCACAACAGCACGTACACAAAACAAAAACAGCACGCACACACAACAACAAAAACAACAACAGCACGCACACACAACAACGAGAACAAGAACAACACCATGCACACACAAAGATAACAGCAACAACAGTACACACACACAACATCAATAACAAAAACAAAAACAACAGCACGCACACACAACAACGAGAACAAAAACAACACCATGCACACAAAAAAACCCAGCAACAACAGTAGGCACACACAACAACAACAGCACGCACACACAACAACAACAACAACACGAAACCACAACCACCACAACAGCACTCACACAAAACAACAACAGTACACAGACACAACATCAACAACAAAAACAAAAACAGCGCGCACACACAACGAGAACAACAGCAACCACAACCAAAACAACAGCACGCACACACAACAAGAACAACAACAAGAACCAAAACAACAACAGCACGCACACACAACAAAATCAACAACACCAACAACAAGCAAAACAGGAACAACAACAACAAAAACAATAAATGCACGCACCCAACAACAACAAAAGCAACAACAAGAACAACAGTACACACACACAACAGCAACAACAGCACGCACACACAACAACAACAACAACCACCACAACAGCACGTACAAAAAACAAAAACAGCACGCACACACAACAACGAGAACAAGAACAACACCATGCACACACAAAAACATCAGCAAGAACAGTACGGACACACAACATCAACAACAAAAACAAAAACAACAGCACGCACACACAAAGAGAACAAGAACACGAACCAAAACCAGAACAGCACGGGCAGATAACGAGAACAAGAACAACACCATGCACACACAAAAACAACAGCAACAACAGTACGCAAACACAACAACAACAACAGCACGCACACACAACAACAAAAACAAAAACAATAGCACGCACACACAACAACGAGAACAAGAACAACACCATGCACACACAAAAACAACAGCAACAACAACAGCACGCACGCACAACAAGAACAACAACACGAACCAAAATCAGAACAACGGCACGGGCAGATAACAAGAACAACAACCACAACCACCACAACAGAACGCACATAAAACAACAACAGCAAGCACACACAACAACAACAAAAACAAAAACAACACCATGCACACACAAAAACAACAGCAACAACAGTACACACACTCAACATCAATAACAAAAACAAAAACAACAGCACGCACACACAACGAGAACAAGAACACGAACCAAAACCAGAACAACAGTACGTGCAGAAAACAACAACAACCACAACCACCACAACAGCACACACAACAAAAACAAAAACAACAGCACGCACACACAACGACAACATGAACAACACAATGCACACAAAACAACAACAGCAACAACAGTACGCACACAGAACAACAACACGCACACACAACAACAACAACACGAACCAAAACCAGAACAATAGCACAGGCAGACAACAACAACCACAACCACCACAACAGCACTCACACAAAACAACAACAACAGCACGCACACACAACGACAACATGAACAACACCATGCACACACAACAACAACAGCAACAACAGTACGCACACAGAACAAAAACAACACGCACACACAATAAAAACAACAACAAGAGTACGCATACACATCAACAACAACAACAACAGCACGCACACACAACAAAAACAACAACACCAACAACAACAAGCACAACAAGAACAACAACAAAAACAACAGCACGCACACAACAACAATAATAGCAACAACAAGAACAACAGTACACACACACAACAACAACAACAGCACGCACACACAACAACAAGAACAACAAACAAAACAACAGCACGCACACACAACAAGAACAACAAAAACCAAAACCACAAGAACAGCACGCTCAGACAACAACAACCACAACCACCACAACAGCACGTACACAAAACAAAAACAGCACGCACACACAACAACAACAAAAACAAAAACAACAGCACGCACACACAACAACGAGAACAAGAACAACACCATGCACACACAAAAATAACAGCAACAACAGTACACACACACAACATCAACAACAACAAAAAAAAACAAAAGCACGCACACACAACGAGAACAAGAACACGAACCAAATCCAGAACAACAGCACGCACACAAAACAACAACAACAGCACGCACACACAACAAAAACAAAAATAACACCACCCACACACAACGACAACATGAACAACACCATGCACACACAACAACAACAGCAACAACACCACCCACTCACAACGACAACATGAACAACACCATGCACACACAACAACAGCAACAACAGTACGCACACAGAACAACAGCAACACGCACACACAACAAAAACAACAACAAGAGTACGCACACACATAAACAGCAACAACAACAGCACGCACACACAACAAAAACAACATCAACAACAGCAAGCACAACAAGAACAACAACAACAAAAACAACAACAGCACGCACACAACAACAACAATAGCAACAACAAGAACAACAGTACACACACACAACAACAACAACAGCACGCAAACACAACAAGAACAACAACAACCAAAACAACAGCACGCACACACAACAACAACAACAACAAGAACCAAAACCACAAGAACAGCACGCACAGACAACAACAACAACAAAAACAAAAACAACAGCACGCACACACAACAACGAGAACAAGAACAACACCATGCACACACAAAAACATCAGCAAGAACAGTACACACACACAACATCAACAACAAAAACAAAAACAGCGCGCACACACAACGAGAACAAGAACAACACCATGCACACACAAAAACAACAGCAACAACAGTACGCACACACAACAACAACAACAGCACGCACACACAACAACAAAAACAAAAACAACAGCACGCACACACAACAACGAGAACTAGAACAACACCATGCACACACAAAAACAACAGCAACAACAGTACGCACACACAACAACAACAACAGCACGCACACACAACAACAAAAACAAAAACAACAGCACGCACACACAACAACGAGAAGAACAACACCATGCACACACAAAAACAACAGCAACAACAGTACACACACACATCAACAACAAAAACAAAAACAACAGCACGCACACACAAGGAGAACAAGAAGAACACCATGCACACACAAAAACAACAGCAACAACAACAGCACGCACACACAACAAGAACAACAACACGAACCAAAACCAGAACAACGGCACGGGCAGATAAGAAGAACAACCACAACCACCACAACAGAACGCACATAAAACAACAGCAAGCACACACAACAACAACAACAAAAACAAAAACAACACCATGCACACACAAAAACAACAGCAACAACAGTACACACAACAAAAACAAAAACAACAGCACGCACACACAACGAGAACAAGAACACGAACCAAAACCAAAACAACAGCACGCACACAAAACAACAACAGCACGCACACACAACAAAAACAAAAACAACACCACCCACACACAACGACAACATGAACAACACCATGCACACACAACAACAGCAACAATAGTACGCACACAGAACAACAACACGCACACACAACAACAACAACAACACGAACCAAAACCAGAACAATAGCACGGGAGACAAAAACAACCACAACCACCACAACAGCACTCACACAAAACAACAACAACAGCACGCACACACAACGACAACATGAACAACACCATGCACACACAACAACAACAGCAACAACAGTACGCACACAGAACAAAAACAACACGCACACACAATAAAAACAACAACAAGAGTACGCATACACATCAACAACAACAACAACAGCACGCACACACAACAAAAACAACAACACCAACAACAACAAGCACAACAAGAACAACAACAACAAAAACAACAGCACGCACACAACAACAATAATAGCAACAACAAGAACAACAGTACACACACACAACAACAACAGCACGCACACACAACAACAAGAACAACAACCAAAACAACAGCACGCACACACAACAAGAACAACAACAAGAACCAAAACCACAAGAACAGCACGCTCAGACAACAACAACCACAACCACCACAACAGCGCGTACACAAAACAAAAACAGCACGCACACACAACAACAACAAAAACAAAAACAACAGCACGCACACACAACAACGAGAACAAGAACAACACCATGCACACACAAAAATAACAGCAACAACAGTACACACACACAACAAAAACAACAACAACAGCACGCACACACGAGAACAAGAACACGAACCAAATCCAGAACAACAGCACGCACACAAAACAACAACAACAGCACGCACACACAACAAAAACAAAAACAACACCACCCACACACAACGACAACATGAACAACACCATGCACACACAACAACAGCAACAACAGTACGCACACAGAACAACAACAACACGCACACACAACAAAAACAACAAAAGAGTACGCACACACATAAACAACAACAACAACAACAGCACGCACACACAACAAAAACAACAACATCAACAACAGCAAGCACAACAGGAACAACAACAAAGACAACAACAGCACGCACACACAACAACAACAGCAACAAGAACCAAAACCACAAGAACAGCACGCACAGACAACAACAGCCACAACCACCACAACAGCACGTACACAAAACAAGAACAGCACGCACACACAACAACGAGAACAAGAACAACACCATGCACACACAAAAACATCAGCAAGAACAGTACACACACACAACATCAACAACAAAAACAAAAACAGCGCGCACACACAACGAGAACAAGAACAACACCATGCACACACAAAAACAACAGCAACAACAGTACGCACACACAACAACAACAACAGCACGAACACACAACAACAAAAACAAAAACAACAGCACGCACACACAACAACGAGAACAAGAACAACACCATGCACACACAAAAACAACAGCAACAACAGTACGCACACACAACAACAACAGCACGCACACACAACAACAAAAACAAAAACAACAGCACGCACACACAACAACGAGAACAAGAACAACACCATGCACACACAAAAAACAACAGCAACAACAGTACACACACACATCAACAACAAAAACAAAAACAACAGCACGCACACACAACAACGAGAACAAGAAGAACACCATGCACACACAAAAACAACAGCAACAACAACAGCACGCACACACAACAAGAACAACAACACGAACCAAAACCAGAACACCGGCACGGGCAGATAACAAGAACAACAACCACAACCACCACAACAGAACGCACATAAAACAAAAACAGCAAGCACACACAACAACAACAACAAAAACAAAAACAACACCATGCACACACAAAAACAACAGCAACAACAGTACACACACACAACATCAACAACAAAAACAAAAACAACAGCACGCACACACAACGAGAACAACACGAACCAAAACCAGAACAGTACGTGCAGAAAACAACAACAACCACAACCACCACAACAGCACACACAACAAAAACAAAAACAACAGCACGCACACACAACGTCAACATGAACAACACAATGCACACAAAACAACAACAGCAACAACAGTACGCACACAGAACAACAACACGCACACACAACAACAACAACACGAACCAAAACCAGAACAATAGTACGGGCAGACAACAACAACCACAACCACCACAACAGCACTCACACAAAACAACAACAACAGCACGCACACACAACGACAACATGAACAACACCATGCACACACAACAACAACAGCAACAACAGTACGCACACAGAACAAAAACAACACGCACACACAATAAAAACAACAACAAGAGTACGCATACACATCAACAACAACAACAACAGCACGCACACACAACAAAAACAACAACACCAACAACAACAAGCACAACAAGAACAACAACAAAAACAACAGCACGCACACAACAACAATAATAGCAACAACAAGAACAACAGTACACACACACAACAACAACAACAGAACGCACACACAACAACAAGAACAACAACCAAAACAACAGCACGCACACACAACAAGAACAACAACAAGAACCAAAACCACAAGAACAGCACGCTCAGACAACAACAACCACAACCACCACAACAGCACGTACACAAAACAAAAACAGCACGCACACACAACAACAACAAAAACAAAAACAACAGCACGCACACACAACAACGAGAACAACAACAACACCATGCACACACAAAAATAGCAGCAACAACAGTACACACACACAACATCAACAACAAAAACAACAACAACAGCACGCACACACAACGAGAACAAGAACACGAACCAAATCCAGAACAACAGCACGCACACAAAACAACAACAACAGCACGCACACACAACAAAAACAAAAACAACACCACCCACTCACAACAACATGAACAACACCATGCACACACAACAACAACAGCAACAACAGTACGCACACAGAACAACAACAACACGCACACACAACAAAAACAACAACAAGAGTACGCACACACATAAACAACAACAACAACAGCACGCACACACAACAAAAACAACAACATCAACAACAGCAAGCACAACAAGAACAACAACAACAAAAACAACAACAGCACGCACACAACAACAACAATAGCAACAACAAGAACAACAGTACACACACACAACAACAACAACAGCACGCAAACACAACAACAAGAACAACAACAACCAAAACAACAGCACGCACACACAACAACAACAACAACAAAAACAAAAACAACAGCACGCACACACAACAACGAGAACAAGAACAACACCATGCACACACAAAAACATCAGCAAGAACAGTACACACACACAACATCAACAACAAAAACAAAAACAGCGCGCACACACAACGAGAACAAGAACAACACCATGCACACAAAAAACCAACAGCAACAAGAGTACGCACACAAACAACAGCACGCACACACAACAACGAGAACAAGAACAACACCATGCACACACAAAAACAACAGCAACAACAGCACGCACACACAACAACAAAAACAAAAACAACAGCACGCACACACAACAACGAGAACAAGAACAACACCATGCACACACAAAAATAGCAGCAACAACAGCAACAACAGTACGCACACACAATAACAACAGCAACAATACGCACACACAACAAAACCAACAACAACAACAACAGCACGCACACACAACAAGAACAACAACACGAACCAAAACCAGAACAACAGCAGGGGCAGACAACAACAACCACAACAGCACGCACACACAACAACAACCACAACAGCACGCACACACAACAACATCAACAACAACCACAACGATATGCACAAACAAGAACAACAACAACAATCACAACAACAACAACAGCACGCGCGTGCACATAACAAAAACAACACCATGCACACACAACACCATGCACACACAACAACAACAACAATAACAAAAGTACGCAGAAACATCAACAACAACAATACGCACACAAAACAAAAACAACAACCACAACAAAAGTACGCACACACAACAACAACAACACGCAATCAACAACAACAGCCACAACAGAACGCACACAAAACAACAACAACAGGCACACACAACAAAAACAACACCACCAACAACGAGCACGACAAGAACAACAACAACAACAACAACAACAGCTCGCACACTACAAGAACAACAGTACGCAAACACAACAACAAGACCACTCCACGCACACACAACAAAAACAAAAACAACAACAGCACGCACACACAACAACAACAACAACACGAACCAAAACCATAACAATAGCACGGGCAGACAAGAACAACCACAACCACCACAACAGCACTCACACAAAACAACAACAACAGCACGCACACACAACAAAAACAACACCACGCACACACAACAACAACAGCAACAACAGTACGCACACAGAACAAAAACAACACGCACACACAATAAAAACAACAACAAGAGTACGCATACGCATCAACAACAACAACAACAGCACGCACACACAACAAAAACAACAACACCAACAACAACAAGCACAACAAGAACA